>NC_031997.1:8024301-8033292 GCF_001879085.1 Nicotiana attenuata | reverse complement strand
TGCGGTGCACAATGCGACCGCATAACAGGAATGCGGACCGCATTCCTGTCGCAGACCCAAACAGATTCATCAGAGTTTTGGGGGCAATTCTGCGGTCCAATCTGCGCACCGCATTTCTGTTCTGCGATCGCAGAATGCGACCGCAGATCTTGCTCGGGCTTCTATTTTCTAAATTTTATACCCGACCCCCTTTTTAATAAACACCCCCAGCCCCTCATTTTTAACAACCTTCTGCACAAAATAAGAGAGAGGAAGAGAGGGTCTTGAGAGAGAAAGTCATCTTCTCCAAAATTTGATTCTTCAAAACCATCCGGGCCGGGGAATTTCAAGCTTATCTTCATCCCCCTTTTCTTGCAGGTAACATCCCTAACCCTTTTCACTAAATTTCTGGTTTAAGCTAGGGGGGGGGGGAGTCTCATGCATTGGTCTTTGAAAATAGTGGTTGAACTCATACATGCATGTCATTCTATAACCTAAAACCGTAGTGAGAGTAATGGGGTAGGAGTAAAAGATGGTGCAAAGATGGGTTGGTAACCTAAATAAGTTTGAGTAGAAATTGTGAACTTCTTTTCTAAGTCATACGCGTTAACTTATGCACTAGATTGACGTTGCTAGACCATTTGGTGAATTGGAAATAGAAGTTAAAAGGGAATTCGGCTCCAGGTATGTATGGCTAACTTTGAACTTGTAAGATCGCCTTGTTTGGGTGTTTGAGTGCTTGGTATGTGATTTCTACGTGATTTGTTTGTGAAATTCCTGTGATTGGTATAGTTGAGTGATTGTGGTTGTGCCTTCGCTATAATGATGCAAGTAATTAGAAATAAACCAAGTTTGCGATTGTGAATGTGCTATGTGGTAAGAACTGTGAAACAAGTAATGAAAGGAAATGGGAATTGATGTGATCGGAATGACCGTGGTAGTAACATATGTGGTTTGTCGTGGGAAATTATCGTTGTGACCTGTCAATGCATATGAGTAGTGGAATACATGGAAATGGTATTGATGGCTATGGAAGTTCATGTAATTGTTGTTGTTGTTCCTTGAGGGTCATTGTTGTTGTTTCTTGAGGATTGTTGTTGTTATTCTTTGTGAATTGTTGTTGTTGTTGTGTTGTTTGTGAATTGTGATTGTTCGGTGGGATCGGGTTGCGCGCCGCAACACGAAGAAATAAGGTGTGGGTTGTGGTGATAAGGGTGGCCGAGGTAATAAGGGTGGCCGAGGTAATAAGGTTGGAAAGCGATCGAAATCGCTATTGAAATGAACTATGAACAAATTGTGAAATTATTGATGTGGAAATGTGGAAGGGGAAACAGGAGAGATTGTAAACTTGTTGGATTGCTCTTTATTTGTGGATTTGATTGTTATTTCCTTTACAATTACATGCTTGTTTATGGAGGAGAGATTGTATACCTGTTGGCTTAGTTGTTCCCTCCTTGTGGATTTGATTGTCGCTTTTATTACTGCTACTTACTTGCTTATGGTTCGAGTTTACTTGGAGCAAAGTTTGTTCATACATACCAGTACAATTCAAATGTACTGACGTCCCTTTTGCCGGGGGCGCTACATTCGTGTTATGATTGTAGGTGGATCCGTAGCAGGTACTCCAGTCCACCGATCGTAGCTCCCCTTCGTCCTCCATCAGCTTTTTGGTGAGCCCCTTTCCTCTCGGGGCCCTGCGTGGCTCAGGCCGCTTGTTTTCGGAGTTTTATTTTTGATTTTTGTGTAAGGTATAGCGGGAGCCTTGTTACCGGCAAATACTATATTATCCTGTTGTACTTTTAGAGGCTCCGTAGATAGTAGATGTGGGTTAGAAACTTGTGTAGGTCCGTGTTTTCATACATTGGTAACGAGTTGGTGATTTCATTACTATTATGTAAGTATGTATGTGTTTTGTAAATTAAAAAGTGTTCTTAATTAATCATTTGGCAAATTCTTGGAATAATTGAGTAAGGAAAACATGGGGTAATATGTGGGTTAGGAAAGGCATCTAGGTTCGCTTGGCTGGGGCTACCCGGTCGGGCGCCGGTCATGTCCCTCGAATTCGGGGCGTGACAGTTACCAGCGCCCATACCTCCACTCCCAAAAGAGCCAATGGCCGAATCGAGTCTCAGCCCCAGTCGGGCTTGACAAAAATAGAAATCCGCATCACGTGTCCGCCCTCGGGCGGTCATATTAAGCCGACTCCAAGGCACCACCAGCCTATCTCGTTTCAAGGTACATCCATTCTTTTTGTTTCCTTTCGGATTAAGAATTAACCCTCATGCAGGCACTCAACCGGAGATACCAGGACTCTAATACTATCAGGAGACCTCGAGATCCCCAGAGGCCCGCCCGTTGCACTCTTTTCCTTCGACCGAGTTTTTATCCCAAAAAAGAAGGGTTTTTACCAGTAAAGGTTTTTAATAAGGCGACGGCTGCGAAGCTGCTTAAAGGGGAGACTCCACAGAATTGCTCGAGGCTACCCTTACGGCCAACTCTCAAGCGACAAGGGGTATTTCCCCTGGAAGCCACCCAATGCGAAGGAGGCGGAGAAACGCCAGGCGAAATTCCCTACGGGGAAACGACGTATAGGGCTAAATAGTCGATGTAGTCAAATCCCGCCGAAGCGGAAGTATGTACTATCATATCGGGCAATCAAAAAATACCCATTTTCTCCCGTGAAAAAAGAGAAAGGCATTCTCGGAGTAAGGCAAATCACCAAAGCAATTACATTCGACCAAAAATAGGTCGACTCAGTGCAATAACACGCGTATTACACCAATGAATCGGAGAATATCTTCCAGCATCTCATCCTCCAAAAAGGAAAGTCACAGTATACTCTCGACAAAGGACTTCTCCGCCAAACACGTCCCGAGATACTCGGAGGCTTAAACAGCTCAGTGCCCACACGACCCCAGGGTCAGAACTCCGGGCTCACAAAGCCCTCGCAATACAACTCCAAGTTCACAAGAAGCGGTATTCAGCCTTAAACAGACCCGATATACTCGGAGACTTAGTATAAGCTGTTCAAACAACTTGCATAACCCCAGGGTCGGAATGCCGGGTTCACCAAGCCCCTGGATAGTACATGCTTAAACAAACTCGATGACTCGGAGGCTGCTGTTAATCGCCATACCCTGGAAAATCCGAAACTGTAAGACCCTAGCGGGCAGACTCGGCATAACCAGATCTATTCTACAGGCTGTAAGACCTCAATAGGCATGGCAAATTGTAAGACCTCAACAGGCATGACAAACTGTAAGACCTCAACAGGCATGAAAATCCCGATATTTAGGCTATACATCGCATTTGTAAGAATCCCTAAAGGGCATACCCTCGATGTAGACGCCTAAACTATCACTAGGGATCAAAAATGGCTAAGGCCAAACGCATACGACTACGGCCAAAACGGCTGATACAACCAAAATAACGCAGCTAGGGGACGCCCGACTGTCCCTAAAAAATCGCAGGCCACTACTCCGAATATACTTCGGAAAAAATTCGGTTAAAACAGGCTTCCCTCAACAGGCAAAAATCCCGCAAGAGCGTCGATCTACTCGACTAACGAGCTATGAACCTTACGAGGTGCTCAAAATATCGCCGACTACGACTTGAAATCAAGGTTCCTCTGGAACCAATGACGGGTCAGGCAAAAATACTATGAAAAGACCTTAACGAGCGGAAACAAAGCCTACAAAAAAGCCCACGGGCAAAAATAGCGTAAGCCATTGTCGCCAGCTAAGCAAGCCCACGGGCAAAAACAGCGTAAGAGCCTTTGTCGCCAGGTAAAAAATCTTGACAACTTGAGGATTGAAATGAGCTCGAATCGTAACCCGATTCGGAGACCGGATCCAAAATAGTTAACTATGCAAGCCTTCAGGCCACATACTAAAAGGTCTCTACGACCAGATGGCATAAGTGCCATTGTCACCATCGCCAGAAACTCAATAAAATGTAAGGGTCGATTACAGCTCGAATCGCAACACGACTCGGAGACTGGACCCGAAAATTGCAATATGCCTAAGACGCGGCATAAAATCCACTATCGCCAGCCAGAGAATCAGGGAAACTCAAAGGTCGATTACAGCTCGAATCGCAACGCGACTCGGAGACTGGGCCACTAAATAGTTAAACTGCAATATGCCTGAAGGCATGGCTCGGATGATACCATCATTAGCCGATTAAATTTTCAGGCCACGCTTCTGTGAGGTCACTTCAAGCCATCATCATCCGCCCATGTGGCCAGGAAAAAGCTCAAAGATCAATTGCAGCTCGAGTCACAATACGACTCGGGGACTGGACCCAAAACAGCTGAAACGGAAAAATGCTCAAAGGCAAAAAATGAAAGCAACTACTACCTGCCCGCACAGGCACCAAGAATTCAAAGAGCAAGAAAGGTCGAGTCGGAGCACGACTCAGAGAATAAGCCTAAAGCAGCCAGGCCAAGCGCGGAAGCCACGAAACCTACTCGGGGGAGCCGTCTCCGGTGCCGCTGTGCTGGGGGTTCTCCGATGGCTTTGCAGCTATGCGATAGCCAGTTGTTGTGCCTGCAACATCCCAAAGATAACATGAAGACTAACTTCATGTTCTTCTTGGGCCGGGGTTTTTTGTGCTTCCTGTTGGTCGCCGTGTCGTACGCTCCTGTCGGTGTGTGAGGGGTTTCGTCGACTTGTTGTGCGTCCTGTGAATCTGCGTCCGCTAGGATTGGTTCGGGGGCGATATCAGGATTCTGCGGAGGTGCTCCAGCGGCCGGGATAGCCACGCCATTTTCCCCGTGATTCTTGAGGTCGTTGTTTTCGGCTCCGTTTATCAAGCCGGACATTTTAGCCTGAAATCAAAGGGTCTTGGACAAGAAAAGCGTGAAAGATAACGCGCGTTTGTGTGACAAAACCAGCAAGAAAATAATCTTGAACAGTATTTTCCTTCATATTTATCTTTACATGGAAAGTGGCTAAATTTCGATGACTTTAGAAACTGTGGCTATTTTTAAATGACCATTTGTAAATCTAGCTATTTTTGAATATCTCCCTGTTTTAACCAATTAGATGAACGGCTATTTGAATTAAATCTTCATAAAAGAACCCAACTGTAACTCGTTAAGTAGGCAACTTCGTATTATGTTGATAAAACATATCTTTATTACGTGACTAATATTAAAACATATGCTATAAGTAATTACTTCAAATTAATCAGATGCACCAAATTCGGGTTTTGAATATGTCACACATTTCACTGGAGTTGGAAAGATGAGATTCAACAAATTAATTAAGACTAATAATGAATGAGATGAGTGGCAATGTGACTCACTCTTAGCTCAATATTCATCACCAGCAAAGATTGACTGAAATGAGCTTAAATAAAGTGACATGACGTGATGGAGAAAGAGCTACAAGGAAAATACAGAAGATAAAATCTGTACTTAAAAGCGCGGGCCCAAGCACAATGGGTCTTTTTTTGTTGTTGCATTACATAGTTAACAGAATAAGTTTTAGCATCAATACAGGTTTCATGTAGGATGCTCAACTAAGACAAAGCAATATAGACTATTAGCAAATATAGAGTAGTTAGGACTTAAGAATGATAATTGGATGACGTTACTATAACATAATTTTGGCCTACACAGTAGTACAGAACAGGTAGATGCAACACATTTCTAAAGTAAAACATACATTGTCTTCACTATTATAGCTAATTTTCAAGACCTCATCACATATAATGCTATTGTTGCATCCGCTAAGTTGGCCTCTAGCAGGTTGAGGATTTTGTAGTCTGTCATGAAGAAAAATAAGTTGTGTCAAATCGTAAATTTAGCAAGTGAAAGTGAATCATGAATTATATCATGCGCACAAAACAAGCAAGAATAACTTCTAGATGTGCCTCATGTCATCCTCATTGCCATAAATAAGAGTACTTTTCCTAAGGAAAGTTTAGCTGTATAAATCACCGAAAAAACTGCACGGAATTCCCAGAAAATGAATTTAAGTTTACAACAATTAATACTTCAAAAGCTCCAAATTAAAGTTTCAACCAACCAAAAAGAAGTGACATGACAGAATAACATATGTAATAATGCCAGGCCCTATTACCATACAAGCTCTAATTAGAGCCAGCAAAAGTAGTAATCTCTGTAATGCTCTATACCTAATTTTGGAGCTTTTAAAATTTTAATTAAAGCCTAACACAAACTTCTACTCTATAAAGTACTTTTTCAAATAATACTGTTCAAAATTCTCAATATATTTTTAATAGGGTAAAAATAGAAGTAACGATAGACTTTAATTATGGTTGCCTAGATGGTATATTTTTGGGATAGACAAACATTATTGTAGTATTATATAATTGTTATGAAACAATAAAAGAAGAAGAGTATTACAGAGAAAAGTAGAGACAGAGAATTCTTATTGATCTATAATTAGTTACAACAGAGTAGAACCCCTCTATTTATAGGGGAAAAGTGACTTAGCCACCAAGTAATAAACCCTACATTCTCTCTAAATATAGACATTCACCACAAATAAAATTCTATTTATAACACTCCTCCTTGAATGTCTATCTACCAGATAATGTGCCTTCTATTCATAACACTCCTCCTTGAATGTCTATATTAGCCATATTAACTTCAACGAATTTGTTTCACCTTGAAATCATCATCCCTGATAGATGTATTGTCTTCATATGATCTTGCTGGAATCATCATTTCAATATCTTCACAGGGGTGAAAATTCTTGCTATCATACTATCATGCTTATAGTTAAGCAAGATACATATGTGCACAAATTGCATTTAGGATATAGTACTTCATGACCATGAATTCTATAGCATAATGCTCTAGCATAATATACTGGAATTCCAGTATAATATACTGGAGTACCAGCAAAGTATATTGGAACTCCAGTATATTATACTGGAGCCAACAATGTATATCGATCCAGCATAATATGCTGGAAGTTCAAACACAGGTGCACCGAACTCCAGTATGTTATGCTGGACCGATCTCTGGTGCAGCAAAATAGTGGCTATTTTTAATGACTTGGCAAATGCTAGCTATTTTTGAATGACCAGTATGAAAATTGGCTAGCCCGTGCTATTTGCAGTTTTCCAAAAATACCCCCAAGCTCCTCAAACTATCCCTTATTAATAAGGGGAATATGGATCCACACACAGAAAAAAAAAATTCCAAAATCGAGAAATGTGCTGCAACTCCTATGGCTTAATTCCGGTCTCTTCACCACCACCACCCTCTATCTCCCCCTCCTCCCTACACCCCTGTATATATTTCCCAAACTACCCCTCAACTTCCCAATTGAGAACCAAATTTGGTTCCTTGAAAGCAAAATCGAAGCTCAACGACGTCGTTTCATATGCTGAGCTCGATAATAGGAGTTTTTATGATCTTCTTGGTATACCAGAAACGGGGACTTTATTGGAAATTAAACGAGCGAACAAGCAATTAGCAAGAAAGTACCACCCGGATGTTTCACCTCCGGATCGAGTCGAGGAGTATACCCAGAGATTTATTCGGGTTCAGGAAGCTTATGAGATTTTATCGGATCCTAGAATGAGGGATATGTATGATAAAGATATGGCTAAAGGCCTTCACTTTGCCTTCTCTGCTCGTAGGCGTTACCAAAGCGATGAGGTTAGTTCACGTGAATCCAATAACTTTTGTTCTGCATTTTGTATAACAATATTTAGCTCGAAACTTAGCAGTTGGTTTGGTTATTATTGTACATTAGTTGGTGGGGTTATTATTGTACATTAGGAACACTTAGTGGGTGTTTGGACATAAGAATGATAAAATTCCAAAAAAAAGTTATTTTTTTTTTTGTGAATTGGTATATCAGAGTTGTGTTTGGACACGAATATAATTTTGGGCTGTTTTTGAATTTTTGTGAGCGATTTGAGTGAAAATTTTGAGAAACAACTTTTTCGAGTTTTTCAAATTTGCGAAAAATTACAAAATTCATGTTCCAAGGGAAAAAATTTGAAATTTTATGGCCAAACACTGATTTCGAAAAAAAGTGATAAAATTCTTATGTCCAAACGGGCTCTTAAACTTTAAATATTGGATCTGGCTCCGATAGAAATGGCACTCAATGGCCATTTTTTGGCCTGTCTTTAAAAAAATAGCCACTGTCTTGGAGTTTCACTTGTAGAATTTGAAATTTCAGGACATTAAATATTTGTCAGTTATAGGGACCAAAAAGTGGCTATTCGTGAATTTTACCATCCGCCCCACCCCGTTTGCCATCCCTACCGCAAATATAAAGATCTATCTGGGATGACTTGCTTGCATGAGTTTAATTTTTACTTATACTGTAATATTTTTCTTCACAATCATGGCACTTAAAGGATAAAAAATGCATTTACAGGTAAGTCCTTACAAGTCGTTATAGTCTTTTAAACGACATTGAAAGTGTAAAAATTCTTTAAGCTACCGATTTATGCAAATTAAATCCATAAAAACATAGTTATTCGTATCTTAAAGGCTGACATGCTAAAGATAAGAATTGTTTGACTAGAATCGTCAATACAAGTTGTATCTTAAATTGTATCCTTTGTATATACTCTTGTATACAATCGATATACGCATTTGAATATAAGTGATACCTTATTAGGGGGAAAATATTTTATGGCGCTGCTTACCTAAATTGTTGTGTCAATTCATTAGTGTCAGGCTACGCTAGTAGTCAGCAGCCACCACTAATTATGAGTAATTTAATTTAAATGATACTATAAGTAGTAGTTTGGTTAGTTATACAGAAATAGTAATGTCAGGATAAATGCGACAAACAATAATTAACGAATTGTTATATGGTGAAGAATAATGTATAAAGAGTTTATTATGTGGGGAATAAATACTTCAAAAATATTACGTATTACCAATATACATATTTTTATTTTGAATTTAATCTCAGCATAAAATAGCATAAACTTTTTGCATAATCTAATGCAAGTATTAATACCGTGAACCAAACGTCATATAAGATTATTCAAGAATTATTTTCTTTT
>NC_031997.1:8004334-8024291 GCF_001879085.1 Nicotiana attenuata | reverse complement strand
GCTTTCGATCTGTGCTATTTTCTGCCATTTTTCTGTTTTTGTGTAGTGTAGAGAGTGGTAGTTGGTTGATCTCTAGGTGGATACTATGATTTTGATTCTCGAAATCCCCACAGACGGCACCAAATTGTTTGGCTCAAAAGTTAATGATATACTTTGTAAGCGATAAAACAATCAAAAATAGAAAAGGGGTAAATCGTAATCAAATATAATGAGCCTAGAGATGCAAAGATGATAATATTGTTGTAGATCTGATATTGCAAAGTGATAATGTTTACCAATAAGATACTTTCGTTAGAGGTAGAGATATAGAGAGAGAAAGCCAGAAAAATGAGAGAGTTGTATTAGATCAGATCCCCCTTTTACAATGTGGAGGTCTCCTTTATATAATAGGAGACCTTCCTCGAAAGAATCAAAAAGTTACAAAGATAGGTAACGTCTCCCTAGTATGGACGCTGAGTTCTAAACGATGTCGCTTTTGTCCTCACGGCCGAGTCGTATCCGCTACGTTGGTCGGCGTACACTCACTGGGCGTACCCACTGGCGTAGGGATACTGAGGGTCGAATTTGACCCTATACAGCTTGAAAAAACGTTTTTTTTTTTAAAGTGCACTCCTGATTTTACATAGAAAAACATTCATGCATCTCCTAGGTAAGGCAAAAAATTACACTAACTATAGCTTAGACTTCAACAATGGGCAGTTGACCAGTAGTAGTACAATTGAACAGTTGAATTTCCTAAAAGGATCCAGATTTGACTCCGATGATACTTTATTTGTTAGTGATATCTGAGTCTGATGAATATGTAATTTCTAGAATAATTTTAAGGTACCAAAGAAGCAACGTGGAAATGTCCAAAGTCCAAACCAATGGGAAGCATCTTCTTAGTTTAACACGTCTGAGTGTTGACAATTATATCCCAACATAGGAGTATAAAATTTCAACATAGACTTCTACATAGTTCTTCTTACCATTGTTGGTTATTGGTTAGTCAGCTAATTAATCATTGTAGTCACCACAAATCTTTTCCTCGCATTCTAATTTACTTTGAAGTTTTTTTAAAAGGTGGCGTTTGGATTTTTTTGAGAAAACTGATTTTGAAAGTAATTCTAGAAGATAGGAAATGTGTATGAAGCATACTTCGGAAGAGATTAACCCAACTTTAATCTCTTGCTGATTATGCGGGTCCAAGGTGGCATATGAGGTGTCCTCCATGTCATTCTGATGAGTCACAACAATACTCCCGTCATGCAACGGAACCTTATCCTCAACCTCAAGGTTCAGAGAAGAATCAGGGCCAGGGTCAGTCATATCTCCAACACAACGTTTGAGCATTGAAATGTGGAAGACATGATGAATACGAGCAGCTTCGGGTAACTCCAACTTGTAAGCAACCTCTCCAATGCATTTAAGAATTTTAAATGGGCCAAAGTAGTGCCTACCCACTTTTGGATGTTGTTGAAAGCTTCACTAGGACTGCTGCCCAAGATATATGGTGCCACGGTTGGAGGATCTCGCCCATATATAGCTCCAAATGGGGTCATCCCTCCAGAGGTATGATATGAGGTGTATACTTATATTATACATCCACAACTATTTTTAATTTTAGCGGTTGGGTTTAAGATTATTTGTGTTAATTCTTAATAATTTTTAGTTGGGTCTGGCGTTATCAGTTTTGGTAAAAGTAGGAGCAGCTCAAAAAAATTCAGGTGAAATTCAAAAATACTAAATTTATAAGTGGTAATTAAAAAAAGAAATTTTACACTCTATAGAAAACCTTTGTACCCTATTTATTTTAAATAAATACCATTTTAAAATATTACATCATATAGATACCTTTTATACTTTATAGCCAAATATCTAATTATAGTTACATCCTACATTTAAGGCACCATATATGCTAACTAATATTTCTCTCTCTCCTTTTTAGTCTTTTCTCTCACATAATCACCGTAAAATTGACTAACCACGTTCTCTCTCTCTTTTTTGCATACACTTTACTCTTTCTCCCTCAAACCCACGATACATACATCTTCTCCCATCCAAATTCTCTAGTTCTCCTCCATTATCACTCCCCATTTTTTTTTCCTCTCTAAATCACTGTTTTAGAGCCGATACAATCGCTTAGGGTAAGTTTAATTCTTAGAATTTGATATCACTATTTTGCTTTTCTGATTTTAATTCTTGACTTGCGTATCTGGTCTAAGTACATCGATAACATTTGATATCTATTTGTTACGAAATCTAAGAATTGTTATGATTTTAATTCTTGACTTGCGTATCTGGTCAATAATTCAGCAGCATTCATTTATAGATTTTGATATCATTATTTTGCCAACTTGGGTAATTTTTAGATTTTTGTTTGTTTCATTATTTTGATTTTCTGATTTTAATTCTTAGATTTTTGTTTGTTTCTGAAACAATAACCATTATTATTGTTTACTCACCAGGAAGTTTTCGTTTTTCTCTCCAATGGAGGTTTCAACGCCACACAAGATGATAACCAGAGGTATACCCACCAAAATTCTCAATTTTGATGGGCCCTCTTTCTCGTTGCAAATAACACAAACGGAGTCGGATTTTGCAGGTTTATCAGCAACTACAGCTTCAGAGAGAAGAACTAAATTACACAAAGACAAATCACTACAAAAAAAATCAACTTTAGCGACGGACGAATTCCGTAGCTAAATAGTGTATTTTCGTCGCTAAACGGGTTTAGCAACGGAATAGCGACAGATTTGTATCCGTCGCTACTTTGCTCGTAGCTAACCACTTACTAACGAAAAAAATTGAATCCGTCGGTAAGGTAGCGACGAATTAGCTACGGTTCGTATCTGTTGCTACTCTTAGCGACAAACATGTCCGTCGCAAATATCATCAATTTTGTCGCCAAATCGACAAGTCATTTCGTCGTCGGTATTAATTGGTGACGAATTTTTTCTGTCGCTAATGTTGTTGAGACATATTTGCCTTTCTTTTGGCGACGAATTTATTTTGTCGCAACCTGTTATTCTATATTAGTTATAGCTACGAAAAAAATTCGTCGCAAATTATATTTTTCTTATTTAATTTAATAAAATATATATTTCTCAAACATATATAAAATACTTTTAATAATAACTAAAATTCATAGAAATTAATATTCTACAAGATCCAAAATAAATACCAAAATGCAAGTGCATAATTAAGTTAAAAAACATTTATAATACTAAATAAAGTTCACACAAAAATAGTTAATTAATGAGTGACAGGAGAGTGAAGGTCATCATCAGAAAGCGATGCATGAACCTCTTTAATACCAAAACATCTACAACACCAAAATAAAATTCAAATGAAAATAGTTAACTACTGAGAGACTGGAGAGTGAAGGTCATCATTAGAGAGCGGTGCATGAACCTCATTAATATTAGTAGGAGGAGGAACTGGAGGTGCCACATCTGATGGGTGATCAGTATGATTATCTTGCAGATGTGATGGTGAAGCTATCAATCCTCTTACTCGCTCAGCCAACACAGGAAGCATGTGATTAGTCAGTACAGGAACCATATGATCAGTCAATGCAGGAATCAATCGCATCACTAACTCATCCAAATTCGTCATTGATGCTGACTGAGCATTCGGAGGTGCTGTTGATGATGAAGCATCCGATCCAGAAGAGGCACGAAGATTCGGCCCATCGAAATATTTTGCTTGAGATCCAAGACCATATATTCTTCTCTTCTTTTCCCCTCCCGCTGCTTGATAAAATGCTAGAGATTGATCAATATCAGATTGAGTTTGTGTTTGTTGTTGTAATATTTGCTGATATTTTTCCTGTAAATACCATAATAATTAGTGAAATTTATTATGAATAACACTACTGCCATAAGAAGTCTACAGAATTGAATCTCAATTATGTTGGAGAAACTAAAGGGGAAAATGGGTTTTTGCAAATGTTTAATTGAAAGAATAGCATTATATAAGGGGAATGACAACTACTGTCATTGAAGCCAGTTGGCCAAAGAATCTTTCTTACTTAACAAAGGAAGTTGAAAATGAAAAAAAAGTCATATTTTTTGAAAGAGACAGGATATGCTGGCACGTTTTATCTACTATATAATGGTTGCCATATGATATGTTATATATTTTTTGTAATTTTATATTTGTAATACTACTCTCCTCGTCTTCAAATCAAATTATGACCTGAAGATGAATAATCCACAACGTAAACGAAAATACAAAGGGACAAGGATAAAAATTTAACAAGATAAAGATGAACATTCGGGGAAAAGAAAGATAAAAGCATAAATAAGTTAACTATTAAGTTCTTCATTCATACAAAAGTTAGCAAAAATCATCTTTAAAACTGAAATAAATGCTAAACAAGTAGTTCAAGTGGGACGTGAATGTCATATATGAAGTCAATAAAAGTATAGGATTTTGAACTTACATGTACAAGTCGGGATCGCTCACTAACAAAAGATTTTTCATCATGATCATGTGTATGGACGTGCAAATGTAGCTCACTTGGTGTTGGATCTCGACCCTTTTCAATAGCCTATACAAAAAACAAAGAATTTAATTTTCTTTGATAAGGTGAAACAGTTTACTAGTTGAGATACCAAGAAGGTATACAACAGTACAAGGACAAGAAGAATAGCCCCAACAATAATTTTCAAATTACATACTTCCCAGCATATCCAGGAAATTCAAACCTAGTTTTTTCAAATGATTTAGTCTTACCATGCCCATACAACCCCAATATATTTACTGAATTGAAGAAACTAAGATAAGTTTCCACTGAAACAATCATTTTAATTTATCATTAGAATAACCACTCAGAAAGCAGACAAGACTAGCACAAAGGTGAAAGGTAAGCACCGAACATTAAATTGTTGAAAATTTATGTGCAATTTAATTCATCATTGTGACAAATATTTTGTTTAGCTATTCTTTCTATATATGAATTCTTGAGGTCATGTGAAAAACAGATCTATGTGATACAAAGAAAGCACACTATTTGAATCCTTATCCATTAGGGCAGTGATCATGAGAACTAGTTCAAGAACTCCTGTTTTGTGTAAAATACTAATTGGCTCATGTGAAATCACGAAGAAGATACTCCTAAGTTGCTTTATTCCTTTTAATGCAGCAACCTATTATAGAGATGTCAAATGGAAACGGCCAATAACACCAAGTTGAAACACTGCTCAAACCACAAGAACAACAGGGGATCAACCTATTAAGAAAGCTGAAATGTGTAAATTCTGGTGATTACCCCTTACGAATAATATACTTACAAGTCTCTTGCGATGTTCCCCAATGATGACAGAGCCGCCCGTGTGAGTCCCAATGGCGACGTCGGTCCCACCGCCACAACGATTTTTTGCATTTATTTCTGATTTTTTGACACACTTAGGATCCTTCCATAGTTTCATCCAATTCTCCCACACATCTTCTGGAACAAAATCTGGTTGAACTATATCTTTACATTTTTTTATTTTGCTCATAAAATCATAGTACCTTCTCGCTGCCTTACTTTCCCATAGGCGCTTCACTTCTCTATCAATCAAAGAATCCCAATAGAATGCCTTCTGAAATAATTTTATAAAGTAGTAACATTAGTATATTATCTATAAAAGTTAATACACTATGTAAAATCAATTTGATGGAATGTCATACCTTGAATTCTCCAAAGTAAAATTCTCTTGTCTCTTTTGGGACACCTTTCCAATTGATTCCATTAGGACGAAGTTCATGCTTGAAATTTTCATATATATACTCAGAGCATAATCTAGAAGGTTCAATACTGGACAATTTGAAGACGTTTCTTGAGTACTTATCATAAATCAATAACAGTATATTAAAAAATAGTAGAAGCTTGGACTAACCCTGTAGAAGAAAGAAAAACAAGAGTCCGCTGGCCAAGACTACTGTTGCACTCACCTTCGCCTATTGCATTGGTTTGAGTAGATATACTCTCACCTATTGCATTATTCTGTGATATACCCTCGTCTACTGTGTTGCTCTGATTAGGTGTCATCGGAGATGGTTCAACATAGACAGGTGGGATACTACTATTACCTGATGTTTGAATTGGAGGTGTACTACTATTACCTGATGTTTGAATTGGAGGTGTACTACTAGGACCTAATATTTGAACTTGATTAATATGACTTGGCCGACTTGAGGAACTCGTACCACCTTGTTGATGACTAATTGTTGGAATGGGAATAGTGGGAATGTTCCTATGAGTAGCTGAATTACCCCTAGCAGAGGACTTGTTTATACGACCTGCACTACCTCGACCTCTGCCTCGAGTCATATCTGTAAAAAAAAAATAGTGATAAGCAGATTGAAAAAATAGCAAGCAGTAAAGTGACTTTGAAATTCTCTCTAATATTTGTACTCTAATTCATTGTTGCAAGTACTCTAATTTGTACTTTAAAATTCATTCTAACAAACTGAAGTTTTTCATTTTCTTCTCTTATATTTGTACTCTAAAATTCTGTTACAACGACTTATAGAAAATTACTCTATATAATAAAAAACTTATAGAAACACACAACTTATAAAGTGACTTTTTTATACCTGTGGTTGGAGAGCAAAAACGCAAAAAAAAATGATAGAAGTTTACAATGGTGCCAATAGGTGAAAGTCGAGCTAATGCACTAGACTGGAATTAACACCCTGCCAAAAAAGAATAGACAGTTAAGTAATTCGTGCAAAATCATACAATTATTTAAGATTTTCAGTTTTATAGTAAGCAATGATTTAAGAAAAAGAATGAGAAGCTTGGACATCAATCATTTTCTTCTCTTATATTTGTACTATTTATTACATGGATGCTCCTATGACATACAACATCAAAGAAAAAGTAGTTGGAGGTGGGAAAAACATAATTAAGGCATCACAATTGAATTCACTATGCTTGCATCTACGCGGCCAACAGTACAACAAAAAAAGATCTCGTTTTTTCGAATGCGATCACTTAGCACATATAATTTTAGCAACTCCATTTTTTAACTTTCTTAGATTGAATTATGTGATATCATTGTTGAGTACCACTTTGTTAATCCATTTGCTTCACACTAAAAAAACACAAAGTATGATGATTATTGAGTTATTCAAGCTTCCCCTTTCAAACATGGATTAAAATAAACTTTAAATTCCAAATAGTATTACCCAATAAGTTTTAGCTCAAGCAATGACAACAGAGAGGTCTAGAAAAAGATACAAACACTTGGTGGGTATATAATTAAGTAGAAAAGTAAAAGGATCTGCAATAAATTAGCTTAAGGGACAAGAATGAATTGGGTGGGCTTTACCAAACTGACAACAACTGGTGAATGAAGGCTAACTTCACTCACACATGTCTCAAGACACTTCATTTTAATTTTAATCACCAAATATCACCAAAATTGGTATTAATCAGGAGTTCAACACACACCAAAAAACCCCAAATCAGATTTTAGCAACAAAAAGTAGTAAACATATTACATATTTATGCACAAATGAGACATACCCAGAATATATCAGCTCCTACTTCATATTTGACTTCACATACTATAAAGAAAAAGAGGGAAGAAGCAAAATGCTTGATTTATTTTACATCTACCAAAACCCTAAAAAAAATTATTGTAGAAAATTTGCTAATAAACGAAGAAAGAAGTAGAAACATACCAGTCTTTTAGAAAAGAGATGAACTAGTAGCCCATCTGGGAAGATTAGTGCAAGATTAGTGGAAGATTAGAGGAGAAGAAGAAGAAGGAGGAGGAGGAAATGGGCTCGTTACTTGTATTCTTCTGTGAGGGAGAACTTATGTTTTGATCTTATGACAAGCAAAGGTAAAACTAGCAGCAAAACTTATTTGGACGCAATTTTATTTTTTATACCTAGCGACAAAAAAATTCGTTGCAACAAGGGTAAATATACTCTCATTAAAGAAGCTAGATTAGCGACGTACGCAGTCCGTCGCTAAATACGTCGCTCAATTGTAATAAATTTTGTTACCCAAATTTCCTCGCTTATTTTGTTGCTAAAATGTGGGGGCCAATTTTTAGCGACGGAATCTTCATTTTGTCGCTATGCTGTCGCTAAATTAGATATTTATGCTTCTATTTACTTCTTTGCTACCAAACACTATTTTTTGTAGTTAATCTGTCGCTAAGTAGCGACGAAAAATTATTTGTCGCGGAATTCCGTCGCTAAATCAAGTTTTTTTTGTAGTGAATCGAAAGAAGTCCAAGTTGCGAAATCTTCAAAAGAAACAAAAAATTCAGTTGCTTCAAAGAGGAAAAAGCCTTTGAATGATTCTTCATGTGTCAATGTTAAGGAAGTTTATGCAAAAAAGAAAACATCATATACACCACACGAAAAGGTAATTGTCATTTTATCAATATGAATTCAAAGAAATTTATATGTATTCATAATTATTCAAGTTATTTTATATGCATGATGTTGTATTTGTATGTATCTAGTTGTATATGTAAGTATTAAAACAATTTGCACATTCACATTGACAATATCTGAGTTGTGCTTACTTGAATATTATATGTTGTATTTAAATATATTTAGATTTATTCAGTTTTACATTCTCTGTATTTCAGTACTTATTTCAGTTTTCCTTGCATGTTGTATGTATATATTCACATTTTTGTACTATTTGGTATTAATGTATATTTTATTTTTGTATATGTATGATGTTGTATTCATATGTATCTAGTTGTATTGATAAGTATTAAAACTCATTTGCACATTCACATTGTCAATATGTGGGTTGTGCTTAGTTGAATATTATATGTTGTATTTAAATGTATTTAGATGTATTCAATTTTACATTCTCTGTATTTCAGTACTTATTACAGTTTTCCTTGCATGTTGTACGTATATATTCACATTTTTGTACTATTTGGTTTTAATGTATTTCATTTTTTAATTGTACCTTGTTGTATTTATATGTATTCATAATACAGAATGAGTTTATATATTGATGATGAATATGAAACCTTTTTAACATTCTTGTTTGTATGCAAGAAATTAAACTGTTTGTGAAACACCCGCCAAGATTATCACCGCATATTTGTTCATATACAAACACAAACATAGTATCCGATCTCAAATAAAAGCTTACTCCAGAACAGTATAAACTAATAAGTTCTACTTTCAGGGATTGTGGGGTGCATGTCGCGGCATACGCAGAGTTTCTTAGCACAGTTGGGCTGGTTCCACAAGTAAAATTTGATGCCAATTTACTCCGCCAAGGATATGGTGCACTCCTTTGGGACTATGTTATGCGGAAGATAGACGCTGATGTCGTAAGCGAGAGCGAAGCACCTTTAAAGATTCTTAGGCACATCACTGATTCTGATACATCGGTGAAGATAATGTTAGAGTAGTCTTAGGTGAATGTAGTTTTCGATGGGAGTTTTTGTGAATACTATTTTTCATGGACAGTGTGTTGGTAAAGATGGTGTTAGTTTAGCAAAAAAAATAATTTAGCGACCGTATCAACAGTGTTTGTATATTATCATTTCAAGCATCCAATCAATATATTGTCTGTTTTTGTGCTTCTGAATTAATCTATCCTTCAACC
Organism: Nicotiana attenuata; assembly: GCF_001879085.1. NCBI lineage: Eukaryota > Viridiplantae > Streptophyta > Magnoliopsida > Solanales > Solanaceae > Nicotiana > Nicotiana attenuata. The sequence continues at coordinate 8,014,720 of NC_031997.1, read as the reverse complement.
TGTTGTATTGATATGTATTCAACTTATCGTATTAGTCAGTATTCAACATGATATATTTATCTATATTCATTAAGTTGTATTTATATGTATTCACCAGGTTATGTTCACATATTTTCGGCAGGTGTTTTTAGACCTTCATATTTATATGATATATTGCATTGATATGTATTCAGCTGTATTTTGAATACGACTTTTGTATATAACTGGCTGTAATAACAGGTTGTCATAATTTATATTCAAGTGTATTTGAATACATGAATTTAACATTCATTGATGTATTTTGAATACAGCTTTTGTATATAACTGATTGTAATAACAGATTGTCATAATTTGTATTCAAGTGTATTTGAATACATGTATTTAACATTTATAAATCCTATTAACTCTCTGATGTACTATATGTATTCCAAAAAGAATCATCAGTTCAATGTGTTCAATGATTGTATTCATCTATATTCATATATAATAAAGATACAACGGTCGTATTTTAATTACATATTCAGATTTAATACACCAACTAAGTATATCCAAAATATATTCGAAATGACACTGAAATCTATAACAAATTATTTTTCATTAATACAAGTCAGATTGTGAACTAATTTCAACGTGGAGCATTTCTATAAGTACGCTTATTATGTCATTCCTGCCCACATATGCTACACGAATGTTGATTTTTCATCTGCAGCAATTCAATGAAAGGCTTATCATGCTTCTTCTTTGGTTTTCAAGGAGGTCTTTTTCATTTGGGTGGTAATACAACTTCATCTGCTACATGTGCTGGTATATTCCATTCTTTCCGGTCCGGCAAAGGATACACGGGCACCTCATATGTCATTACAACAGACTTTGGTTTGTAATAATCAGAGCAATAATCTTCTGGCATTAGAAACTTGCTCTCAAGGACAACCCAAGCGTGTGGGCACGGTAATTCGTCGACTTGGAACCGCCCACAACTGCATTTTTTCTCTAAAAGGCATACTGTGTAATGCATTCCTTCATCGTTCACCGTATGCAAATATTCAATCGATGGCACCACCTACATTTAAAAAATTAAATCATACATATATATAAGAATAGACGTATTACATAAAATTTTCATATATAGTATTATAATTTTATTTAGTTTTAAGAATCATAATATATTTTGTATTAAAATACAACTATAGTAGATACAACTATATTTGTACATACAGAATTCAAAGACATACATGTATATACATGTAAATACATTGAATATATTAGAATACATACTACGTGAATGCTCGCAGAATTTTAGAGTAGTCTTGACTGAATATAGGATACAACTTCCATTGCTACCTTGAAATATATACAGTTAAATACCTTGTACCATGGATATTGTATTCATGAATGCTATTGTATTCATGAATACAGTAGCAAAAATAGGCGTGAACCAGGGAAGTCCAGCTGATCAGTTGTTGTATTCGACTGTATTCATGGAGTGAAACGTGGGATTACAGCTGGACAGATTATTGTATTCGACTATATTCACGGCGGGAAATAGCGGATTACACTATTTTTAAAACGGAAATGAATCAATTAACATAATAGACTCCTAATATAACTCAACAAACTCAATTATAAATCTGAATACATAAATACATCTGAATACATAAATTATATTAATTAAAAAAACAAATGAAGACATTCATGGAATATAGGAGACGAATATAATAAAATATAGGTGAGATATATTGAAATACAATGAAAAAAAGACAATGAATACAATGAAATACATAGAATGCAACGAGATACATTAAAATACAATAAAAAAAGGTAACAGACTCTTCAAGTTGCTCAGCCCCAAACTCCGTCGTCTTTGTTAAAGAATGACCCTAATGTCATCTCATCGATAGCAGATTTCGAACCTCCATTGTCAGCCCCAATTTACCGTAAAAAATCCTTTCGAAAATACCTGACAGCGAGTAATGGTCATGTTTTTTGCAAAAATTACTTCTGTATTTGATGTAATTATTCCAGCAACCCTTTTCTGTATTTGATGTAATTACTCCACTGTTCCGACATCAATTATACAACACACAAATCTATATATTTTTGAATTCCCCCACTTCAGTAAAAAACATAGAAGAAGACCAAAAAATTATATACACACACAGATCTGTAGTCGATGACCCCAAAAATTCTCTCACCCTTAACCCTTGAATCTCCTCCCCTTTCTTCTCCACCTCTTTGGACTCAAGCAACCTAACAAGCACACACGTACATAATGGGACAGATTTCTGGGAGTTTGGAAAAAGAAACAGAATACACAGCATAGGACAAAATACCTTGTATCATTCGTGTAGACATTGTCTCATTCAGATAGAAAATCGTTGATGGAGGGGGGAATACAGAATATGGGTGCTATAATTGTGTTAGTTGAGTTGTATTAGGAGACTATTTGCTAGATTGATTTTCTTTCCGTTTTTAATCAGTTGAAAGGTCCCTTTTTTAAGGAATATACGTTACTGTATTCAATGATTCAACTCTTGAATACAGTTGAATACAACATCTTATTAACATGTTTTCCATGATTCACGCTGTTTTTTTCTAATGTATTCAAGAATACAGTAACCTAAATACATCAAATACATCTTAAAATATCTAAAAACGTATCTACATGATGTAATATAGCAAATGGTATCTATAGAGAGCTAATTACCACTAAAAGTATCTATTTATGAAAATTTCTCATTAAAAAATAGTCATAGTTTCAAAAGTAATCGAAATTTAGTCACTTTACAGGTAAAGATAAAATTTGAACAAAAATACTGTTAAAAATCCAGAAATATTAACATAATATGCCGGAGTTCGAATTTTACACATGAGCTTCCAGCATAATATGCTGAATTTTATAATGTGTTAGAGTTCCATCATAATATGCTGGAAGTTTATATGCAGAAGCTCCACAATCCTGCTTGTTATGCCTAGAACTTTCCCTGTCCTGGAGTTCCAACATAATATACTGTAAGTTTATACGCAAGAGTTCCATGATTCCGCATTTTATGCTGGAACATTTCGTGTTTCAGCAAAACAGTGACTATTTTTCGTTGACTTTGTAAACATTGACTATTTTTACATTCCTATCCCACTTAGGAAACCTTTTTACCCTACATGTTTAAGGTTTGAGTAAACTACATTTAATATACCAAATTACCATTTCTATACCATATCTAATTAAGGTTATGATTAATGAGATATTTTCTACTCCTTAATTAAAGCATTTCCGTTTTTTTAGTACTAATCCCTCACTTTCTCTCTCCTAACCCCTCATCCCCGTACCCCCACGTTCTTTTTACCCTCCCACGTTCTCTCTACCATTGCCCTTCTTCTGAAACCACCCAATTTCCCTCTAAATTCAAACAATATTCAACAAACCCTTTAAACAAATTCCTATCCACATTTTTATTTAGTTGAAGTTCATCAATGAAAAACAAGGAAGGTTCGAAAAAGAGTCCAAAAAAAGTTGAAGTTAAACCATGAAGAACATCAAATCTCCCAAAAAAATACCTAAAAAATCTACAGTAGGTGATATCCCCTTTTCGATATGGGTGTTTTAACATCAAAATTACCACAAAAACAAGTAAAATCTACACATGCAATGGAACCTACTACTCGCAGTTTATCTCCTAGACAAATCCGTGCCGAGATGAGAACAAAGCAAATGCACGATGTAGATGCTGGAGGAAGTGCTACACCAGGCGGCAAACAACTGTCTTAATTTTGTATATTATTTGTAGTTGTGATTTTCAACAGTTTATAATTGTAGTTATTTTGTAGTCGTTTTGTAGTTATATTGTCGTTAGCTTTTAAATTTTGAAACAGAGTTGTAGCTACTTTTTTCTTCCTGCATTTTTGTAGATAATGTTTATATCTGTAGATGTCTTGTAGTGTTTTGTAGTTATATGTGTGGTAGGCTGTATTTTTTTGAAGCAGATTTGTATGTATATTTCTTCCTGATTTGTTTTTAGCTATTTGTGTAATGATTGTGTAGTTATATGTAGATTAATGCTTCATTTTTATGCAGGTTACTAATGTGAAATAATTTATCATTTTGTGCAGAATGGACATTATTTTGCCCCACATAATGTGGATTATGGGGTGCTTAGATTTCTCACTTTGTGCGATCCTACCCCAGTGTTTAGGGATCCAGACGAACCTGCATCAAAATAAAGATAAACATTGTTATAATTTTGTTGAATCTTTGTAGAAAATTTGTAGATATAGTGAAAATTTTGTAGTCATTCATTTTAGGATGTCAGACATTATAGTTAAATTGTACTATAACTGTTGCAATTTGTAGAATATTTGTAGATAATTTATTTAAAGACAACATTTTGAAATCAACAATTTCTAATCATAGATTGTAGTTTATTTTGTCGTATAAATGTAGTAACTTTGTAGATAATTTTGAAAACAAAATTGCTTTATTCTTTCATTAAACTGATTTGTAGTTTAATTGTAGGCAAATGTAGTAATTTTGTACTCCCTCCGTTCCAATTTATATGAATCTGTTTGACTGGGCACGGAGTTTAAGAAAAACTGAAGACTTTTAGAATTTGTGGTCCTAAACAAGTCAAAAAGGGGCCCAGAGTATTTGTGTGGTTATAAAAGTTTCTCATTAAGGGTAGAATTGTAAGTTTAAGCTAAATTATTTCCAAATTTAGAAAGTGGTCATTCTTTTTGGAACGGACCAAAAAGGAAATAGGTTCACATAAACTGGAACGGAGGGAGTAGATAATACTGTAAAACCATAATTCTATGCAATTTCGAACTATACAAACCTGCACAATGGCATCAACTTCAAAATCTCTAAATCTGCCATAGTTATCCCAATTCCCATTCAATTGTAGCATGATTGCGATTTTGGACATGATTGCTTGTTGTTGTTGATGTTTTTTTGGATTTCTAGATTGAGAGAAGAAAAGATGAAGAACATATATATGATCGACAATTTGATTTCTGAAAACGACGAAGAACAAAATATAGCAATTTTGAGTTGTTGAATCTCGAAGATTTGAATTCTACAATTTGAATTCAGTTTGTTGAAGCTGTTCGTAGTTGAATCTGTCCATACTTTTTGAAGCTGTTCGTACTTTTTTTTTTTAATTTTTGAATTGTAGTTTACGAGAAAAATACGCAGATGAGAAATCTCCTTTCCGTTTCAAAAATTGAATTTAATGTAGAATCAATCAATTGCAAGATTCTTTCCTGATTTTTAGTGCGTTTTTAAGGGAATATTTTGCCCTTTTAATACCTAATAAACAAATGGTACAGAAATTGTAGGAAAAATGTGGACTAGGCGGGTAATTTAGATACTATGCACATATTTGGTAATAAAGTTTCATATATGGTATAAGAAGGAAAAAATCCCTTTTCGATTACCAATCCGAAAAATACTTAGCCCGTTCTATTTTAACAAATTTTTCCTGAGAAAAGGCCTGTAGGGCCGAAGTATCCAAGAAAGAAAATGAAGGCATACAGAAAGGGTTGGATATGTGTAGAATAATACTAGCCAGCGAACTATTGGACCTTGGTAGCCACATATAACATTTTTGGAATCTTTACGCTAATAGCCGGATGGATTCATTATTTATTTTTTCTAGCCAGTATATATAAATAATGTATCGATTGTACACGATTATATACATATTATACATAAATTATATAAATAGCTAATATAACATTTTTTCTAATGAAAAAAGGGTTGCACATTTGAAACACAATACACATGATCTGGAATTATTTAAAAAAAGAAGTTTCCATTTAAAACGTGTATTCCCAATTCCACCTAATACAAGTCCTTCTACTACTACCAGATGAGTAATAAATAATAATATTGGCTTTTTCTTCAAGTTGCTTTTAGCATTTAAAGTCTCTCAGATTATGTGATCTGAATTTAGTGCGTGAAACACGCTGCGTATAGTGAACTCTAACAGGAAAAGGGAAAGAATAATACAAGTCGTTTTTTGGGCACGAGACAATCTTGGAAAGAGAATAATTATTCTTTCATGACCAATTACTAACACAAATCACAATATTCTGAGATTTTTATTCCTTCCCACCATATCTTAAACTTTATGACTTGTTTTCTCAGCCGTGAAAGATATGCAGTTTTGTTACTAGTATTGAAGTTTCATATACGTCTTTTTTAAAATATTATTGTTTGTTGTTACGGTTTTCTTTTTCTTTTTTTCTTGAGATCAGAGTTCATCAATAACAGTCTCTCTATCTTTTTAAAGTAAGGATAAAATTTGCGTACATATTACGCTCCCCACTTATAATATTACACTAGGTATATTTATGACTGTTTGTTGTTGCTGTACACGTCCTTTTAAAATACGAATTCATACAAACTGTTGTTTTTACTTTTTAAGTAACACAGGTTAAAAAATTTACTAAGATTATCTTACAAAAAAATCTGATTATATAACTATCTATTACTATAATTTGGTGCCTAATTAAAACTTAAACTCAGAGTCAAATATGCCATAATTTTCCTCTTTAAGTTTTAAAACACCCTTAACTATGCGCCATTAATAATAATTAAATATAAGCTAAGCGCCATCCCAACTTAATGTGACGAAATTACCCTTTTGTTTATCAATTTCCACCAACCATACCCAATTTAAAACGTCCATCTCCTTTACAAATCCCACGCTATGGAGTCACTGACTCAAAAAGTTGCTCTCAAATTCACTAAGGCCAATTTTGTCCCAGAAAAAGTTACTAACAGATATTTTCACAGGGGCAATTTGGTCAAACTAAAGTCACCTACCACCACCACTATCACCACCATAACCACCACTCCCACTAGAAATACTCCTGTTTTTCCCCCTATCTTTGTGTCCGAAAGAGCTGCCGTACCCAGAGCCGGTGAAGAACCCGAGTTGAAAACGACCCGGATCCGAGATCCAGTGAGCTCAGCAGATATGGCGTCTAAAGATCCGATTCTCAAAGACGATCGTCTCGCTCGGATTTCTTCTTCTATTCGGGTCATCCCCGACTTCCCTAAACCCGGTACCCATTTCTTCCTTTTCGAACTTTCTGATGCTTGTAGCTGTGAAGAACGAAATAATTTCTTACTATGTCGTTTTTTTTTTTGCAGGGATTATGTTTCAGGATATAACAACATTGCTACTTGATACTAAGGCGTTTAAGGACACTATTGATTTGTTTGTTGAGAGATACAAGGACAAAAACATCAGTGTCGTTGCAGGTTTTTCCCTTTTCTTTCTTTTTGTTCCTTAAGTGTGTTTCCTGCTTATTTAATCTCCGATAAGATCTGTTTTTTTTTTTTTAATTTTTTATTCTGAATTTAAAAATGCTGAATTATTCTATTACGGACTTAGTACTTTAAAGGATTAAAAAATTCAAGCTTTAGAAGCTTAGGTTTTAAGATCTTCTAGCTTTTGCTTTAAGGTTGCCGGGCTCTCAGCATTATTATGTGTAGCTTAAAAAGAAAGCCAAAAAGGTTCAAACTTTGTTATAAACGAATAGGCAAAATCTTTATAAAAAGAAAAAGTTTTTGCTTTCTAGAGTTAGATTAATCAGAATTTGAGCATCAAAACCTAATGGAATAGCCCAAGATAATTATAAACCCCTTTAAAGCACTTACACAATGTGGGACGACTATCTACCTCAACAAGATAATATTAGGTTCAGATTGTAGACTTTTATAAATAAAAAAAAAAAAGAAAGCTTCTTCTTGTGACTGATGATGAATCCTTTTTGTAGCTTGACCAAATTATTATAACTAATTTTGAGAGTTGCTATACTGCAAACTCAGTATTTGGTTCAACACCTGATAAGTACTTAAGACAAGCATGATGGCTTGATTTTATTTGGCATACAAATATTTGGGCCGAAGAACTTTTGTTTTGATTTGTTTGTTGATTGATTTTTTGGGGCTGGGGGGTGCACTTTTTTTTTGTTGGTAACTATGAACTTTTCATTAATTACCAAAGTATCATGTACAAATCAGCTAGACTTTATAAACAGAGTCTGCTTCGCTTACAGCAACTATCAAGAGTAATTCACTTTAACACTGAAAGACCTTTCTATCTATGTCTACTTTCTCCTTCTTATCTAGGAAATCTATACTTTTGGAGTAGTATCTTAGTGGTATCATTGGCTCTAACATGACATGTATATGCGATCTCTCTAGCTATTGTTTCACATGTGTTTTCCTTATGGGCAAACAACCTGTTGTTCCTTTCTATTCAGACTGCATAAACAATCTCTGTAAACACCAGCTTCACTAGTTTTGCCTGCATAGTTTTCCCTTTTGTATTCTGCTCGATCCAGTGTTGCATCTGGTTCCATGAACTCATATCCACCCAAGTGATTTGTAGCCACTTCATTAGTTTATTCCACACCTGTCTTCTAATTGCACATTCCGCAAACAGATGATCCCTGCTTTCAGCTTCCTCTTTACACATGACACAGGTAGTGTCAACTTGTATTCCCTAGTTTTCCAGTCTTGTAGCAGTTAGTAGCCTGTCTTGCTGTTGGAGCCATGTTATAAATATTGCTTTTGGCCGTGCTTCATTGCCACAAATGATGTTTTTCCAGGCAACTTTGGGTAGATCCCCTACCATTCTCAAGTAAATGCTTCTGATCAGACTCTTGTTCTGCAGGTGATCTGGTTGCACATGCCACAGTTCTTATCTTGCTTTGAGTATTTTCCTGACCATCCAACTAGCTTGTTGGGGGTGCACTTTCTCCGCTAGTAATACTGACAGAGAATAACCAAACTTTCTCACCCTCCAACATTTGGCTTCATGTGCAAATATTAAATGAGCTATGCAACTGTAATTTGATGGATATTAGAACGGACCTTAAGCATTCTTATGTGGTCAAGTAGTTGTTCAAGAACATGTTTTCAATTTTATACATTTATATGTTAACCTGCATAAAGTATCTTCATGAGAAAACCCTGCACCAAAAACAGTAGACTTCATTTAGAATAGGGGTTATGACGCATATCAGAGATATGGGCATTACATCCGAAATGTGCATAAACATGTGGAGATGTCATTTCTGTCGGAAAAAAAAAGGATCAAATTAGACCTTGTTGGTACATATGGATGAGTTGATTTTTATATTTCACATTCCTTAAGAGAATGGTTTTCTACTTTGCATGCCCACAAGAAGTAAAAACATATTCAATCTCAATCAGGGGTACATGTGTCCATTAGTGAAGAGATTATTGAATTTCGAGTTCATATGTGTAGCTGGTAAAAAGTACGAGAGAAGGCAATATAAAGCTTAAATTTTCACTATAGTTAGGTTCAAGAAATATAAGACAGAGAGATACTCGTCTTCCGTCTTAGGTTTTGCTTTCTTGTTATGAATGAGATACACACTCCTAAACTGTAGATCTCAACTTCATCGGAATTCCCGAGGGGCAATGTTGTGTTGTAATGTCGTATACACCCAGCACAATCTTAGTGTTTATTTGTGTTTTACCTTCTTTTTCTTAAAGTGTTATTACTCCCAACACCACCCCCCCCCCCTTTTCCCAGGGCGGGAGGAGGAGGGGGCAATGACTCTTTACAAACATGATTTCTTGGTAAGAGGGATACGATATTGGCATTTCCTATTCTGTTGTTCCTTTTTAGCCTGTTTGACTCAAAATATTGCACTTGCTGACGATAATGGCCTGACATTTGTTCTGGGGAAATTAACTTTGAACATTATGGTAATGGTGTACTTCAGGTATTGAAGCAAGAGGTTTTATATTTGGTCCTCCCATTGCATTGGCTATTGGGGCAAAATTTGTCCCCATGAGGAAACCCAAGAAGTTGCCGGGTAAGCTTTACCACTATTGTTCTGCATTTCCATCTCATCAGCAGTTGTATTTTTCTCAGCAATGAACTAGAACCTGATAGGTGGTTTTGAAAGACTGCCTTGGCCAGACAACTGTTTTTCTTGCATGTATTGTTGTTTTTTTCTCGAGCATGGGTGTACCTGCAAGCAAGAGAATGTTATCACAGCTAGGAACATTTATACAAGCTTATCTGTTATCAGAAGAAAAAGAAAACAAGCTTGAAACCGAGTCTCATGCAATGTAGCTGAATTCCGTGGAAAGTTCAAAAAATTTAAGGCTAATATACATTTTAAAAAGAAACAAGTAATCAAGTACCCTGCTCGAAGTAAATCATTGTGCAATAAGTGCCTTTTGTGCTCTTAAAAGCCTACATACTCATTATTGGTTTTTTACTTGGGATATTCTTAGCTTACATCTTGCTTTTCCAGTCCAACATTTGGTTTCTTCGGAAGTTATATCATCATTATGAGTTAACTTAGTTATATATATATATATATATATATATATATATATATATATATATATATATATAT
>NC_031997.1:7984383-8004315 GCF_001879085.1 Nicotiana attenuata | reverse complement strand
TATATATGTATATGTATGTATGTATGTATGTATATGTATATGTATTTTTTTTTTTTTTGGTTACAAGATTTTCATTAGCAGGGAAAATTACAAGTATAACTAATAACCCCCAAAGTTGGTCAAATGGCCCAACTTCAGTGAACGTCTCCTGATCATACTATTCTACTTAACTTCCTGACAATTAAGTATATACAAAATTAAGGGTAAAACTTCAGATTCTGTAGTTGTCTAGCTAGTCTTGGGCTTAAACTACCTCTACAATGCACTTCTTGGACAATCATTTTAAGTATAGCTTCACCACTCCGCTGCTTCTGCTGGAAAATTCTGCAATTTCGTTCCTGCCATATATGGTATACAGCTGCAGCCAGTGTCATTCTATACACCTCTGCCTGTGAGTTCCTTCCTTTTGCATGCAAGATTGCCCATTCAACTTCCTCACTCCAGCTTGCACTTCTTCTGATACCCTGCCACTGTAAGACCCTGTGCCATATGTTACAGTAGCATAGTATGATCAGGAGGTAAATTAGTTGTACTTGTGATGAACAATATGAGCATAAGATAAGCATGAAGCAGGATGCAACTTAATAATGGCAAATACATTATCAAGTTTAAACTTTTAAGAATCAAGTTAAAGGACTCTTAACTAGGTAAATTGATTAGAACCATTTACTGTTCAGCAAGTAGAATAATTGGGTCTTACATGACTATGTGCTTGTATGAAGGTCAAAACTTTTAACTATCACTGTTTATTGCCTTGACCTCCAAGATTCATGATAAAATTCAATGCTATTATCGAATGTTAGTTCTTTTGGCATTGGACCATTACAAGCATTTCACTCTGCTTCTTTTCCCATTTATTAGGGGAGGTTATTTCAGAAGAGTATTCTTTGGAGTATGGAACAGACAAGATTGAGATGCATGTAGGTGCTGTGCAAGCCGGTGAACGTGCACTTGTGGTAGATGATCTTATCGCAACTGGAGGGACCCTAGCTGCTGCAATTAGGCTTCTAGGTACTGTACCTATATTCAGTTCTACTCTTCTGAAATAGATACTCTAGTGGGTTGAAAGCCTCATGCGCTATTTCCAATTCCTTTTTCTCTCCTTAACTTATCTCCCCTGACTTCACACACAAGGTGAGTAAGATCAGAAGCTATCAGTTAGATAACTGAGAGAGAATCATTTTGTTTAGTTGAGGTGTTTGACCACCTTTTTTTCTTCCAACAATTTGAAGAGGACATTCTGTGACATTGAAGTTTTAATTTCTTAATTTTTTTTGATCTTGTGTTTTCTTCGCAGAGCGTGTTGGAGTTGAGGTGGTCGAGTGTGCATGTCTTATTGAGTTGCCAGAATTGAAGGTATGCCTTGATTTCTGTTCTTAACGTAACGAGATAATTTCTGAGTTTCACACCTGACTGCTGTGTTTTCTGAGCCCAATATTGTGAATGGGGACTTATGAATGTATCCTTTTATTTTTCTTTGATTAAATCTATATCTTCTGTCCCAAATTATTTTCGTTCCTCTATTATCGATAAATGAGCTACTAAGAGGTGGTCAATGTACTTTTCTTCCCCAACTTTATGTTGTTCTTGTTCCAATATGTTATGCTAGTGACTTTCTGATTTATTTTTGTTATTCCCCCATTAATACTTTGCTGGTTACATTTGTTTAAATTCAGGGCCGGGACAGGTTAGGTGATAAGCCACTATTTGTTCTTGTGAGCTCAACCTGATCCTCAATTAGGAAATGGATCTAGACAGAGAACTTCATTGAGGTGGAACTGTATTGGAGTGACATTCTGAATTTGGAGAGGAGAAATCTCATTTTTATAACAACCATTGCCAATTATGGCCTTAAATGTGTGGATTGAAATAAGCCCTTGTTAGGTGCTTTCAGTTGACTTAGCTATTGTGAGAGATATGCTCTGAATGAATTAAGTCCAACTTTTATTGTTGTGGTAGTTGGTGGGACTCACTTTTATCAAGTTCACCACGAGTAGTGGTGGCAAAATGGGTAAAAGAAAACAATTAATCACTTATATTATCCACTAAGAAATGGGTTGGATAATGAACTTTTTAAATACGGGTCAAATATGGGTAAGAACAATATTATCCATTTAGAAAATGGATAACCAATGGATTTAACATTTACATTTGTAAAACTCTAAATTGGGGTTCCTCAAGTTCGGGAAATTAGGAATTCTCCTAAAAGTGACCATATTCATGAAGCCATGGATAATATAGTTACCCATATTATCTACCGGTTAACTCGTTTTTATCTGTATTATATATGGGTTGGGTCGAATAATTTATTTGTTTTTCATTACTCGTTTTCGACCTGTTCCATATTTTCGACCTGACCAGTCAGTTTGCCACCCCTAACCGCAAGAATCAGTTCAATCTTTAAGGATTTGAGTACCCTCCTAAATTTATGGTCATGTTATGTTTGGTTAAAAGTAAAAAGGGAAGGATGGGAATGTTTTCTTGACCTAGGGGCAGATGGTTATTCTATTTCTTCATTGTTGCTGCTTCACTAAAGGAATATACACTCCCCGTGTTACCCCTACACTGGGAGGTAGAGAGCCTGTTTCCGGAAGACAGCTTGAGACCTTACCCCTTCCCGTGCAGCTCGAGATGCTAAATTGGTCGCTGGTGGGTGTTGGGGGCCATATTTCCCTCATCTTTCACTTGAGTAAGAGAGGAAATGGTTTTGCTCCTCTTTTTTTACTCTTTCTACTACTATATATTATGATGCTAGTCCGTCGATGAGTTCCCCCCTACCCCGCGCCCCCCCAACACACACACACACACGTTCCTGCCTGATCTCTCTTTGACGGCATTTTCTTCCTCCCTAACTTTACGAAATTACTTCTAGCAATTAAGCTAGTTATTAGCTGACAATATTATACGACAACTCCCTTGCTCAAAATTATTAAATCTAATCTACTTTCTATGACTTAACTTGTTGAAATTAGTATGTGCACAGTTGTACATAAGCAATGATGCTTGTACATAGTGAATTAGTGTTAGCTTAGTGTTGATAATTAATTATACATGTGATTAGAGTTAGTTAGTTAGAAGACATATAAATGTAAATGTTACACGTTTGGTATCAATGAATAATAAAAAATTTCTCCAGAACCTTCTACTCTTTCTCTCTCTCTCTGCTCCATGTTCTTCCTATCTTAGCTCAAGGATCGGATTTTCTTCCCCTTTCAATATGGTATCAGAGCCATAGATCTATGACATTTTTTTATCAGATCCTCTGAAGAATCTAAGATAAATTGTCAGAGAAGTGAGAGATTAAGAGCTTTCGTCAAATTTTGGGGAATCCAGCTAGGGTTTGTAATCGATCTCGAATCTCGTGAATTCCGGGAGAGTGAAAGCTTTTCTTTGAAGATTGATACAGATTCAACCTTCGAATCACTGATTTGAACCTAAATCATGACGAACACTATTGCTGAGACCGGGAAGGACGATGGAGAAAAATTCACGGACATTCATCCTAGGCATCCTCTGTATCTGCATCCCTCAGACAGTCCAGGTAGTGTGCTCATTCCTCAACAACTAACAGGAATAGAAAATTATACAGCTTGGAGCAATTCTATGCGAGTAGCCTTATTGGCCAAAAATAAGCTAGGTTTTATAGATGGAAAATGTCGGAAAGAACAATATAGTGGTGATTTAGAGCATGAATGGGAAAGGTGCAATGCTTTCGTGTTATCCTGGATAACTAATTCAGTATCTAAAGAGCTGGCAAATGGTATAATGTACTCAACCAATGCTTATAGTGTTTGGACAGACCTGAAGGAGAGATTTGATAAGAAAAATTTAACTAGAGTCTACCAACTTCTCCGAGAAATTTGCACCACAAGTCAAGGAAGTCTATCAGTTTCAGAATATTATTCAAGACTGAAATGTGCATGGGATGAGTATTGGTGAATGGTACCATTGCCATGCGACTGTACCAAACATAAGGAATATGCTGAACACATGGAGCAACAAAGACTAGTACAATTTCTAATCGGCTTAAATGAGACACATGCACAGGCAAGGAGTCAAGTGTTATTAACTGTCCCTGTTCCCACTCTCAATCAAGCATACAATATGATAATGCAAGATGAAAGTCAAAGAATGCAATCAAACATGATATCTCAAGTAGCACCAGCCTTGCAACAGCTTGACTTGAATGACTCTACAACATTGGCCTCTATCCAAAATACCAGATTCAGAAAAGACAATAGAAATAGTGCATTGCAATGTGATTATTGCCATATGAGGGGTCACAAGAAGGAAAATTGCTACAAACTGGTGGGATATCCACCTAACAACAAGTTTAACAAGAGGAGAACTTTTGACAAGGGAAATTCAGGAGGAAGCAAGGGACCTACAACATATAATGTGAGCTGCATTGATGAAGCTTCTTCACCTTACCCTTCGGCAGATAGCTTATTAGGAGGGCCCAGCAATATACCATTCTTCACCCCAGAACAATACCACCAATTGCTGAAGCTGATTGACAGGGAGCCTTCACCAACAGATGCAAAAGCAAACATGGCAGGTATGGTTGATCTGCTTAATGCATGTCTTTCTGTAGGTTCTGAAACTAATTCCTGGGTTATAGATACTGGAGCTTCGAATCACATGGTCTCTAGCTTGGACATCTTAACTGAATCCCATTCTGTTGCCTCTAACTCTAGTAAAGTGCATTTGCCCAATGGTAACACCACTTCTGTAACTCACACAAGATCTTTAACCCTTTCCAATGATCTAGAACTATATAATGTCCTTTATGTTCCTAACTTCAAATACAACTTGTTATCTGTCTCAAAGTTAACTAAAGAACTGAAGTGTTGTGCATTATTCTTTCCTGAATTTTGCATTTTTCAGGACCTCTACAAGGGCAGGGTGAGGGGGATTGGTAAGGAGAAGGATGGACTTTACATACTTCAACCTGCCAAGCTACCACCACCTGTCAAAGTGCCTGATACACCTTCAGTTCCTGCTCTCAACTCCTTCACATTTCCAGCAACTTCAGATTCTAATATTTCAATCTCACAATCATCTAACACCACATCAAAGCCATGTCCACATCCTTCCATTTGGCACCAAAGACTTGGTCATGCACATGTAGCAGTTTTACAAAAAATTCCTTCATTGAAGACTCATTTGCTGAATAAAGACAGTTTAAACTGTACTGTTTGTCCTTTAGCAAGGCAAATTAGATTTCCTTTTCCTACTAGTACAAAGAAAAGTGTATCTCCTTTTGATCTTGTACACATGGATGTTTGGGGTCCTTATAGACAATGTACTTGCAATGGATACAAGTATTTCCTTACTATTGTAGATGATCACTCTAGAATGACTTGGATCTACTTGATGAAAATGAAAAGTGATGTCTTCCTTTTACTCAAATCTTTTCTTGCTCTTGTCAAAAATCAGTTTTCTACCACAATTAAGATCATAAGATTAGATAATGGTCTTGAATTCTTCAATTCTCAGTGTTCAACTCTTTTCTCATCACTTGGCATTTTACATCGAAGTTCCTGTGTACACACTCCACAGCAGAATGGAGTAGCAGAAAGAAAACATAGGCTCTTGCTTGAAATGGCTAGAGCTCTTAGGTTTCAAGCTCATGCTCCATTAAAATTCTGGGGAGAATGTGTGCTAACTGCAGCTTTTCTCATTAATAGGCTGCCATCCTCAGTCCTATCTGGGAAATCTCCTTATGAGGTTTTTCATGGACATCCTCCCAAACTTGATCTTGTTAGAGTCTTTGGATGTCTCTGTTATGCAACTACTTTGGATAACAATGATAAATTCTCACAAAAGGCTATACCTGCTATTTTCATGGGTTATTCTACCTCACAAAAGGGATACAGATTATACAATATTCTTACTGGGACATTCTTTGTCAGTAGGGATGTTTTCTTCAGAGAAATAGTGTTTCCCTTCAAACATCCTAAGTCTACATTTCTACACACTTTGCCTTCAAGTTCCTCTCCTACATTCCTTCTGAATACTACACCTCTTCCTCTTGATGATTCTTTCCCTACCTCTATGTCTTCCTCACCACCTGTAACTTCAGCTTATCCTGTCCCTGCAACCACACCTGAGCATGCTTTATCTCCTCACTCTCCTGTTCATGTATCTTCCCCCTTTCCCTCTTCTCCTATTCCTTCTCCAACCTCTTCATTTCCTACTCTGCCTGATCCTCCAACTCAACAACACCAGGACTTGCCTCCTACTCCTGCAGCTCCTTTAAGGAAATCTGGAAGAACATCTAAACCTCCATTATGGCTTACAGATTTTGTCCATCATGTCAAACCTTCATCTTCTACTCCTTATTCCATCACTGATTCCATCAATTATTCTTCCTTATCTCTCTCTTATCAAACCTGCTTATCTTCTTATTCATCCATTGTTGAACCTACTTCTTTTGACCAAGCTGTCAATGACAGTAACTGGGTTCAAGCTATGAAACTTGAGATTCAAGCACTTACAGATAATAATACCTGGGAGTTAGTGGATTTTCCTGCAGGTAAGTCACCCATAGGCTGTAAGTGGGTTTATAAGGTTAAATACAAAGCTGATGGTTCTATAGAAATGTATAAAGCCAGGCTAGTGGCTAAGGGGTTTACTCAACAGAAGGGTCTGGATTATCGTGAGACCTTTTCCCCTGTGGTTAAAATGGTCACAGTCAGGAGTGTGGTTGCCTTGGCTGCCCAACATGCTTGGCCTTTGTTCCAGATGGATGTTTATAATGCATTCCTCCAAGGTGACCTTTCAGAGGAGGTCTACATGTCATTACCTCAGGGCTTTGGTAGTCAGGGGGAGACTAGGGTGTGTAGACTACTCAAGTCCCTGTATGGTCTGAAGCAGGCCAGCAGGCAATGGAACCTGAAACTGACTTCAGCCCTTGTAGATTCTGGTTTTAGTCAAAGTAAATTGGACTATTCCTTATTTACCAAAAGAAGTGGTAGAGACATAGTAATCATATTAGTATATGTGGATGATCTCTTAATCACAGGAAGTGACAATGATCTAATCCAAGATGCCAAGAAGATTCTGAATGGTATTTTTAAGATGAAAGATTTAGGAGACCTTAAATTCTTCCTTGGTATTGAATTTTCAAGATCACAGAAAGGCATTGTCATGAATCAAAGGAAATATGCCTTAGAACTTATCTCAGAATGTGGCTTAGGGGGAGCAAGACCAGTTACATTTCCCCTTGATTAAAATGTGAAGCTGACTAGTGTGGAGTATGACAAACTATTTGGGAAACAGGAGAATGATAATGAACTTGAAGACATAAGAATATACCAGAGGTTGATTGGCAGACTCCTGTATCTGGCAATCACAAGGCCAGATATCTCTTTTGCAGCCTAGACTCTAAGTCAATTTATGAATGCACCAAAACAGTCTCATTATGAAGCAGCCTTAAGAGTAGTAAAATATGTGAAAAACAGCCCAGGTACAGGTTTATTGATGAGCAGCAGACAGAGTGGCAAAATTATGGCATTTTGTGATGCTGATTGGGCATCATGCCCAATTACCAGAAAGTCAATAACAGGTTACTGCATAAAGCTTGGAGATTCAATCATTTCCTGGAAATCCAAGAAGCAAAGCACAATTTCAAGGAGTTCAGCAGAAACAGAATACATGAGCATGGACACAACTGTGGCAGAACTAGTATGGCTACAGGGATTACTTGAGGAGATAGGTGTGAAAGTTGACTTGCCTATGGAGTTATATTGTGACAACAAAGCAGCACTGCAGATTGCATCTAATCCTATGTATCATGAACGTACAAAGCATATAGAGATTGACTGCCATTTTGTTAGAGAAAAATTGCAAATTGGAATGATAAGAGCAGCTCATGTGCCCAGTAAAGAACAGTTAGCAGACATATTGACCAAGGCACTTGGGAAGCAGCTACATAGTGAAATGGTTAGCAAGTTGGGTATGATAAATATTTTTCATCACCCAACTTGAGGGGGAGTGTTGAAATTAGTATGTGCAGTGTGTAGTTGTACATAAGCAATGATGCTTGTACATAGTGGATTAGTGTTAGCTTAGTGTTGATAATTAATTATACATGTGATTAGAGTTAGTTAGTTAGAAGACATATAAATGTAAATGTTACACGTTTGATATCAGTGAATAATAAAAAATTTCCCCAGAACCTTCTACTCTTTCTCTCTCTGCTCCATGTTCTTCCTATTTTAGCTCAAGGATCAGATTTTCTTCCCCTTTCAATATAACTTGTAGTATTTGAACTTAAGTTGATTGTTGAACCTGATTTCAACTATATATGTATAATTCCTATGCTTATTTAGGAGTAACTTAACGCACGTCTTCAGCTTTTCTTTACTTAAGAAAAAGAAAACCATAAGTACAGTGACTAACCTTTGACAAAGAAAAAGTAAACCACAACTATTCTAAAATAAACTGATAGTCGACATAGCGAGTCACGTTAATTAGTTGTTTAATTTACTGAATAAGAATCAACACTGTGTCCTAATTAAAATAGCCATCGTTGTCAAAATGCGGCTATAGCAAAAGCATTGGACCGACTCAAGTTAATTAAAGCTGAGAGCAGCATAGTCAACTCAAAGGACTTGTGACTCAAGATTAAGATAATAAAAAAATGGTGTGTTCAGTCTCTGGCGGTGTTTTTTGGTCAATAGGTATTTAAATGAGAGCTTTTAATTTATCTTATACTTAAGTTTGATTTCGATCATCGTCACTAGCTTTTAATTTATTGAGATGGGTTTGACTTTACAGCTGGTTTGGATGGTTGTTACGTATCGTTTTATAATGTATCGTATTGTATTGTACTGTGTTGTATTGTTTGATGAATATAATGTTTGGAAGATTGTATCGTTTGCCGTCGTTTCATGATATCACACACCAACAGTAAGAAGAATAAACTTGCAATATATAAGGAAAATTTATGATACGGGATAGAATTATCATATAAAAAGGTAGGAAAAGATAAAATAAAATTATCTAATAATAATAAAGGGTGAGATGAGAGAAAAAGACAAGGTAGCGCTGCGATCATACCAAATCGAACGTTACATATAAAGTGGCACATTCTGACGTTATGTAACGATGGATTTAACGATACAATACAATAAAATTTAAGTAACAATCAAAACAAGTATCATATTTAAAGTAATAATAAGATACACTACAATAGGTAACAACCATCCAAACAAGCTGTTAGTGATTTGAAAGACGTAATAACAACATTGGTACAGAACACCTTACAAATTTTGTTGTGATTTTACTCTATTTAATTACTATGAATGAAAAAAGTGAAAGTTAGATTTTAAGCACTTAATCTACATTCCATTGGAGCTTCAATCGCTTGTTCTTTTGTGGTTTCTGTGTCTTAATTAATTAGCCATAGCTTATTAGGCTTCATATTGGACATACAATCGAGCCCTTTAAAGGATCAAGTGAAAAATTCCTCTTTACCTCCTATCCAAAATATGGACAAATAGTCGACCTGCTTGCAAACTGACTCGAATATTACTGTTATTAAAAGAATGAGAACGAACAAATTAATATAACTACATGACTCGATATTACTGTTATTAAAAGAATGAGAACGAACAAATTAATATAACTACATGAGTTTCCACGTATAGATATTTTATAATGAGAGGAACTAAAGCTCTAGTCTATGGTAGCATGGGCAACTTTAACATGAATTAACTTTTACTGTTTAAGAATGCTTCAAACATGAATTAACATTTAAGCGTACATTGAGTTGTAAAGTTACAGGTTCAGGAAAATGAGAATGGGGATATCAATTTACAAATATTTTAGCTATTAGTTTGAACTTTAAAATTGCTTGTTTTCCATTTGATGTTTTTTTAGGACACAAAATTGTGGACAATAATTCAATGCCTCAGATGGACCATACCTATTTGCAATATAATGCTTCAATTATTCTTATCAAAATGCAAATATAATTTATTTAATTCTTTCCATCAAAAGGCAAACTTCATGGGTTAGTTTATATTTATAGTATCCTTTTTCCAACTCCCCTAAGCCGGCAGCCATAACAAGTTGAAAGAAACCATCTAACAAGAAGAATAAAAAAATTGAAAAAAAAAAAAAATAGCTCAACCAAAACCCAAAGGAGTTGGAGAATAGGAAGGACTTAGAAGTTCCTAGTCCTAACTAATTTTATAATACATCCACATTACTAATTCTAAAAATAGAGAAATTTTGATTAATAATCTGACGTAGCAAGTCATAGATTATAGTTAATGCTTGGAAATTCCAATATTGAGTTTGCAAGAGAGGACTATTTCTTTATGTAGACAAAAGCAGTTACAAAAGAAACGGACATATCCATTTTTAGGCATATGAATTTTATTAAATTCATAAAAATATTTAAATTTTATTGGTCCAAATAAATATTATGGGGTGATATAATATAATTGATTATATAAGGCCAATATTTTATGGGTTAAATAAATAAGTCTTAATCCATTGGGCTAGCCCATTTAATTGGGCTACAAGTGATGAGCCCACTTCAATAAGCCCAATATGTCATCTTCCTAGAGGCCCAGTTCGGTGCGACGTGTCAAATGGCATGGCACACCAAGTCAAACGGAAGAGACAATGGGATCATACCACGTGTCAAAATAACAAGGCATACCAAATCAAATTCAAATGCCAATAAAATCGCACCACATGTGTAAGTGACATGGTCTGGTAAATCAATTGCAGCCTTGTAACTCTGCAATCTGATTGGTTGGAAAGAGTTTGTTCTCATCACAACTCTTCTCTCCCACAACTATAAATAGGGGTCTTCATAACTCAGAAAAAAACCCAGAAGTTATAACAAGAAGATACAAGGGAGCTCGTGGATCGAAGGCCACAATTTTCTACAAACTGCAAGTGTTCAGGCATTCAAGTACCTCAACACAAATTTCAAATATTCAAGATCAAGAACGAAGTCAAATCAAATATAAAGCGTTCAAGATCAAGGCTACTTGCGTGACAAAGTTTGCGGCAACAATCAAAGCGTTCGCGATGAATAAATTAAATTCAAATTCAAGATCAAGCTCAAAGGCCCTTGAATTTATATTGGGAAAGTAGAAGCAGAGGAACCATAGAGATTGTAACACTCAAATATTTGAAATCAAATACAACAATTGTTGCAATATTTTCGGTCTCGATTATTTCTTGACGTAATTTATTGTCTACAAATTCTGGCACGCCCAGTGGCACAATCTCTATCTCTCATCTCAACTTTTCAATAACCAAAGTTCAAGAACATCGAAATGGCTTCAAAGAAAATCAACTTCCACTAAAGTTGCTAATTCCAAGTTCTATGCTGATGTGAAAAACATCCTCAATATTATCTTTGGAAGCTTTGAGCTAGTTACAAGGAGCAAATTAAGCTCTTTAGGACAACAAACACTTCAAGTGTCGTCCGCATCAAGACCTATCGTCGGATCTTCATACTCAAAAGGAACAAGATCCTCTACAAGCGTGACCCAAAAAGGGAACGATATCGCTGAAAGGATCGAAGAGGTTCTTGCTCAACTTAGTTTATCTAAGTCCAAGAAACCTTTCATGAAAGCCGATGACGATGATTTGAGCGTTAGATCTCCTCTAGTCTCCACTAATGCGACCTCTAAGCTCTATTCCAACAATGATCCATATTGTTCTTCATCCTCTACGGCGATCATGCAAGCAATGGTTATTGAAGTTTCTACTGTAGAAGAACAACTTGAAAATTTGACGAATGCAATTGAAGGCTTGTCAAATGCATGCAAGATCAAGATGCTAAACTTTCCGAGTTAACAAATAAATTAGATAGCATAGTAGAAGGATAATACGCAGAAACACCTTTAAATCTTTAAAGGTCACAAGAGAAAGGAGACTCTTTCGAAAAGCAAGCAACGACAACCAAGGAGATCCAAGTCACCGTTGAAGGTCTGATCCCCGTTGAGAAATTGAAGGACTTCATTATGGAGGCTATCAAAGATAAGCCTGAGTCGTCGTCCAAATTATCTCTCACATATGCAAAGCCGTACACACAAAGAATTGATAACTTGAAGATGCGTGTTGGTTATCTACCTCCTAAATTGCAACAATTCGACGCCAAGGGAAATCCGAAATAACATATAGCGCACTTTGTTGTAACTTGCAATAATGCTGGAACGTACCACGATTATCTTGTCAAACAGTTTGTTCGATCTCTTAAAGGTAGTGCATTTGATTGGTACACAGATCTCGGATCTGGTTCCATCGATAGTTGGGAGCAGTTGGAACAAGAGTTTCTTAATCGTTTCTATATCAAAAGACGCGTCTTAAGTATGATCGAACTTACAAATGCTCATCAACGAAAGATGAGCCAGTTATTGACTTCATCAACCGCTGGAGGAGCTTAAGCCTCAACTGCAAAGATCGCCTTAACGAAACTTCTGGCATCGAAATGTGCATTCAAGGCATGCATTGGAGTTTTCGCTATATCTTACAAGGCATAAAACCCAAAACATTTGAAGAACTAGCAACTCGTGCACATGATATGGAATTGAGTATGGCTCTAAGTGGAGATAAAATGTTTCCTGACTTTGAGCCTCATGATGAAATAAAAGCAGACGATGTAGAGAATGGGGGAAAGTATTCATCCGAAGATGAAACTGCAGAGTCCATACAAGTTATAATGCTCCTCAGTGCACGAGCCTAAACTGCAAGTCGTAATGCTCCTCAATGCACGAGCCTAAACTGAAAGTTATAATGCTCCTCAATGCACAAGCCTAAACTGGAAGTTATAATGCTTCCATGAGAATATATTGTATGTCACGAAGCTCCCCAATTTTGAACTAAATCTTTAAGGCGTAAAACTCTTCAAATTCGAGCAAAGTCTTCAATTTGTAAAGCTCTTTAAATTCGAGCAGTGTTTAAGTTGCAATGCTCTTCAAATACAAGCAAAGACTCAAGTCGAAAGCTTTTCAAAGTCGATCAAGGACTTCAAATCGAATTTTTTTTTAAATTCTATCCAAACTTCAAGAAGTAAAGCTCTTCAAATACGAGTAAAAACTTCAAGTTGTAAAGCTCTTCAAATTCGAGCAAAGTGTTCAAGTTGCAAAGCTCTTCAATTTTGAGCTAAATCTTCAAGTCACGAAACTCTTCAAATTCGAGTGGAACTTCAAGTTGCAAAGCTCTTCAAAATTGAGCAAGTCTTCAAGTTGCGAAGCATTTCGAATTGTAAGCTAAATCTTCAAATTACAACGCTCTTGGACGCACGATCCTAAACTGTATGTCATGAAGCTCTTCAATTTTGAGCAAAATCTCCATGTTGCAAGGCTCCTCAAAATACGAGCTTAAATTGCAAGTCTCTATGCTCCTTAACGCAAGAGCATAAACTGCATGTTACTCCTGGCCCGCAAGAGTATAAACTGTATACTGCCTCCCAAAAAAGGGTCTGCTAGGTTGAAAACCTCGAAAGAGGCGGCCTAGGCAAAAGTTAGGACATAAAAAAAATCCTCCATTCTGAACTACGATATGACTTGATCCTCTTCACCAAGGTACGTAGGCAACTTCGAATTTCATTCTAATTTCAGTCGCATGAGTTCAAAAATATATATCACCCTAAATATTGTTCGAATGAATCATGATGGAATATAATCCAATTGATTAGAACTTAAAAAAATCAGGCTTACATGTATTCTTTCATTGAACTTTGTGCCTTATCAAAGATTGATGGTACAATGGGGGCAAGCCTCTATAAATTGGCATCTCTGATGGATGGATGTAATCTTTTAGTGGAAGGCCAAATCTCCAAGTTGAAGTCTTTAATGGCAAGTCAAGTTGAATTCATCTTGGCTGCTACGCCTTCAGTTTGAAGTATTCAAATCCTCCAAGTCTTCAAGTTGAAGTCTTCAAGACCGTTGGTTTTCATGCTCGCCGATCTTCAAGTTGAAATGTTTAAGCCCACCAAGTATTCAAGTTGAAGTCTTCAAGTCCATCAAATTTTCAAGTTGAAGTTTGCAAATCCCCCGGTCTTCAATTTGATGTATTCAAGCATTCAAAGTCTTCAAGTTGAAGTATTTAAGTCCTCTAAGCCTTCAAGTTAAAGTCTTCAAGTCCGTCGGTCTTCATATTTGCCGGTCTTCAAGTTGAAGCATTCTAATCCTCCAAGTCTTCAAGTTGAAATCTTCAAATCCATCGATCTTCAAGTTGAAGTCCTCAAATTCATCGGTCTTTAAGTTGAGTTATTTAATCCCTCCAAATCTTCAAGTTGAATTCTTCAGGGCTGCTAATTTTTCAAGTTGAAGTTTAAATGTCCGCCAACTCTTCAAAGTTTTTCAAGTGTTCAAGTCGAAGCTATCAAGTCCACAAAGCTATCGAGTTGAAGATTTCTAATTTTCTAATCTTAAGGTGGACGTTTAAGCCCCTTTGTAATTTAAGTTGTCCTCTTCGCAGGTTTGTCCTTACAAGGAACTATAATTTTCCAATCTTAAGGTGGACATTTAAGTCTCTTTGCACCTTAAGTTGGCCTCTTTGTGGATTTGCCCTTAAAAGGATCTGTACTTTTTCAATCTTAAGGTGGACATTTAAGTCTCTTGCACCTTAAGCCGGTCTTGTTGCAGGTTGATCCTTCTATATGTTGTTGAGAACTTGTCTTTTTATATGCTGCTTTTGATTTTTTTGTCTATATGGTATTATGGATTTGTCCATTTATATGGTGATGTGGATTTATACGTCTATACGGTGATGTGGATTTGCCATCTATGTATTGTGATGTATTTGTCCTTCTATATATTGAGAGGTATTTTTTCTTCTATATGTTGTTGTGGATTTGGTCATCTATATGCCGTCATGGATTTGTCCTTCTCATGGAGTTGTTTGTCAACTTGGAACTTGACGACTTTCTTTTCTTGGCCTAAAAAAAAAAGAAAAAAAACAAAGGAAAACGTAGAAGAAATGAAAAGGCACTTACCTTCACTGTGCTCTTGCTCTATGATCGTCAAAAGCCCAGCAAATTAATGCCTACAAGTTAAAGAACATGTATCTATTTATAGAGATCCCAAAGAGAGTGCTGAGAAGGTTGTATGGGTCGAAAGTTGGCAACCACCACAGTTACCGAGTTGGATGAGTAACGAGGTTATCGTGATGCAACGTCTGATGGTCGTCGTGACGAAAGACAAGATGTCAACGGGAGTATAAATTTAGTAGGAGACAGTAAGAATATGCTTTTCGAATATTCTTTATGTTGTATTTTTTAGGGTTTCTTGGGAGAATGTCCCTTATAAATAGGAAGAGTTAGTAAAGAAAAGGGGATCCGGGTAAAAAAGACAAGAGAACACTTTGTAAAAGATTCATCTGAGAGCGAATACTAAAGCAGCATTGTTCATTGATTGCACAACCAAAAAATCATACATCATTATACGATACTGAGAAGATCCAAAGATTCCGCAATCATCTCATACTTATTTCTTTTCGACGCCGATCGCATTTACTAAGATTGATTGCGCATTTAAGTTGCCGCATTTATGAGCATTTACTTGACTCCAACATATTAGTTAACATCATTCATCTTGCTTACTTCTTCCATCACTTGATCTAGATTTTATTACGCTTGACTAAGGTTTACTTCATCACTATCATTAATTGATTTAATCAAAAAGGTTTTAATATCTTTTGATCAAACAAAGGTGTCTTTAAAGACAAAGTGTAAACTTTAAAGACAAGGAGGTAAGTGGCATCACAGTTGAAGCTACTGGTGAAATTAATGTGCCAATAGATATAAGGATTCCAATACAATTGTAACTCAAATATACAATTCCAGTAAATGAAGTTCATATGTTTACAAGGAATTGATGGTTTTGTCCATACAAGCCATCAATCGCGTGCAATCCTGTTCCAATTCAAAAAATGGTTTATTCATGTCTCATAGTGCCAGATACAAGCAAATGTGTATGTTGTCCTTACGTACTTCAAGCCCGGTGCTCGATATTTCACAAGTTCCCACTAACACAAGCCTCGAAGCAAGGGACATTTGTAGGCATATGAATTTTATTAAAATTAAACTCATAAAATTATTTAAATTTTATTGGTCCAAATAAATATTATGGGTTGATATAATGGAATTGATTATATAAGTCCAATATATATGGGTTAAATAAATAAGTCTTAATCCATCAGGCTAGCCCATTTAATTGGGCTATAAGTGATGAACCCACTTCAATAAGCCCAAGATGCCATCTTCCTAGAGGTCTAGTTCGGTGCCACATGTCAAATGACGTGGCACACCAAGTCAAATGGAAGAGCCAATGGGATCATGCCACGTGTCAAAATGACAAGGCATAAAGTCAAATTAAAATGTCAATGAAATCGCGCCATATGTGCAAGTGACATGTTCTGGCCAATCAATTGCAGCCTTGTCACTTTGCAATCTGATTGGTCGGAAAGAGTTTGTTCTTATCAATAGGGGTCTTCATAACTCAGAAAAAAAGATGAGAAGTTACAACAAGAAGATACAAGGGAGCTCGTGGATCGAAGGCCACCATTCTCTACAAACTGCAAGTGTTCAAGCATTCAAGCACCTCAACACAAATTTCCAGTATTCAAGATCAAGAACGAAGTCAGGTCAAATACAAAGCGTTCAAGATCAAGGCTTCTTGTTCGTGACAAAATTCATGTTAACAATCAAAGCATTCGCGACGAATAAATTAAACTCAAATTCAAGATCAAGCTTAAAGGCCCTTGAATTTATATTGGGAAAGTAGAATCAGAGGAACCATAGAGATTGTAACACTCAAATATTTGAAATCAAATACTACAATCGTTGCAATATTTTTGGTCTCGATTATTTTCTTGACGCAATTTATTGTCTACACCATTCAAGTAAAGGCACACCCTTTCATTTAAACTTTTGAAAACTATTAAAAAATTAATTATATTTAAACAATAATTTCTAACAATCTCCCACTTGTTTAAATATAATAAAAAACTCAAAATCAAGTTATGTCTATGCATAGAGTAATGTAGCTTTCGATTTGAATATTACCTTAGTATAATACCACAAGATAAAATCAAAATTTCAGGTAACATAATAGCTTTGAATATGTTATTCCTTGTGATAACATCGGTGACAACTATACACATAAATATTTTTTTTTCTTGCTTTCCACTCAAAAACGCTTAGCACTTTTATGGCTATGTGCTATCCAAAATTCTTAAACATTTATGAGAGTAACTCCAACTCCCAATTGAAGTGGCACCACTTTGATATTCATATAGGTGAATTTCTTGCAGTGTCTTTGTCACATTTGAGACACTTATTCCTTTAACTGAACCTCATTAAGAGTATTATAACTCATCCCTCTTATCTGTGACAACCAGTAGTAGTATTCACTTATTTAAGTACTGCAACATCCACTTATCAATAACTTGTTATTACCCTTTGAACCCAAAATACCCATTTCATAGTGTTAGGTAGGGTTGCCATTATTAGTAGAAATAACTAATGAGTTTTAACCCAATCAAACTCGAACTCGTTTTCACTGACTCCCTTGTAAGAGGTTTAGTAAATGGACCAACCAAATTACTTTTGACTTCACAAATGTGAAAGGATGATTCCATTTCTAATTAATTTTCTCATGTAATCATGTCGAAGACTTATGTGTCTTGACTTTCCATTTTATATATTGTTATATGATCGAGTTAGAGTCGCTTGACTATCACAATAAATTAAAATTGAGCTCATACTTTTTGAGATTAATGAAATTTCTAAAAGAAAAATCCCTCAACCACTTAGCTTCTTTTCCTGCTTCTGCCAATGCAACAAATTCCAACTTCATGGTTGAATGTGTTATACAAGTTTCTTTCTTGGATTTCCAAGAAATTGCACCTCCTCCCAAGATAAAATCCCAACCAATTGTAGATTTGTTGTCTTCTAAACTCGATATCCAACTTGGGTCAGTATATCATTCTAAAATAGCAGGAAATTTTGAGTATTGAATACACAAATCTTTATTATTTTTTTAAGAAGATCAAGAACTCGCTCAATGGCTTTCCAATTACCAACACTCTAATTGCAAGTAAATATTGTGTAGCGTACATCAGACTTCCAATAGCGCTTGCATACTCAAGTTGAGCCAACTCTTCCTTCATTCTTGATTAACGTGATGCTTGGATCAAATGGGGTATTAACCTCTTTTATGCAAGTGACTAAATTTATTTATCACTTTTTCAATGTAATGAGATTGACTCAATACGTATCCCCCACTATTTCTTTTAATCTTGATACCCAATATGGTATCAACTTGTCCAAGGTCCTTTATCTCGAATGAGGAAGATAGAAAGCTCTTCGTTTCTATAATCCATTCATATCATTGCTTATAATTAACATGTCATCAACATATAAACAAACTAACACAAAAGAATTACTACATACTTTAATATAAGCACACTTATCATCTATACTATGTCTAAAGCCAAATGATAAAGTTGCTTTATCAAATTTCTTGTACCATTGTTTAGGGGCTTGTTTCAGTCCATACAAAGATTTGACAAGCTTATAAACCATATGTTCATTTTTCGGTAGAACGAGACCTTCAGGTTGTTCCATATGGACTTCCTCCTCAAGATCACCATTTAAGAATTCCGTTTTGACATCTATTTGATGAACATGTAGGTCATAAATAGACGCTAAAGCAAATAAAATTCTAATTGAAGTAATTCTTGCTAACTGTGCATATGTATCAAAATAATCAATTTCTTATTTTTGTCGAAAGCCCTTAGCGGCTAACCTAACTTTGTAAGTATGTAAATTCCCATCAGTATAATACTTTTTCCGAAATACCCACTTACAACCAATAGGTTTAGAAGTTGGAGGCAAAGCAACAAGTTCCCAAGTGTGGTTTGACATTATTGAATCCATTTCATCTTTAATAGTATCTTTCCAAAAAGCCGCATCTCTAAAAGTCATAGCTTCTTCATTAGATTTAGGATCATCTTCCACTTGAAGAATAATTGGAGTTGTTCTCATAATTGTATCTCTATTACCTTCAACAAGATTAAAAAAAATATGTTGAGAGTCAAACTCATCCAAGTATTTTAGCCTTTCGAACTGTAGTCCTTCTCCATTGTTCACAAGGTTAGATCATTAACCTCCTGAACTAGATTGCTCGACAATTGATAATAGGTGAATTTGACTATAATCACGCACTGAATAACCACCTTCTTGTGAACTTTAATGTGGAAAAATGACAACAAAATGCTCTTATTGGTACTTTTCATGATTTGCAGGTGATATAGGTGTAAGGAAGGCTAAGGAGCAGTTTGGAGTCAACTATTGATGAAAAAAAAGGCTAATTGTTGCATTTCCCAAGTGACCCATTCAAAACAAGCCAAATTGCCCGGGTACAGGGTCCACCGCGGTTCCACCGCGACCGCGGTGAAACCGCGGTGGAAGGTAGTCTCTAAATAATTGAAGATCCGCGAGGGTATTTTACCGCGGTTCTACCGCGATCGCGGTAGAACCGCGGTGGACACAGAAACTTCGGGGACCAAAGTGTAAAACACAGGATTTTTAGACCTAAACCCTATTTTAAACACTAGACTTCGCCCAAGAGAGGCATGTATTGATTTTTTAGGTTTCTTAGCAAGGAGAACAATTGTGAGAAAGTACTCTAAACATCTTTCTTCTTTTCTTTTGATTTTATGATGAATTCAAGTTTAGTTTATTCTCCCATAACTATGAGTAGCTAAATTTCTTGTCTAAGGCTTTGATGGAACCTATTGGGTGATGAACTTCTTGTTTATGTGAATACAAATTGCTAGTTTAATCTTTATTTGTTCAACTTCGTGTTCGTTGTAGTTAATTGACAGGATCCTCAATTAGCTGTGCCTATTTAGTGTGCATAACTTGGAAAAGAGTGCATATTTAGG
>NC_031997.1:7902415-7982811 GCF_001879085.1 Nicotiana attenuata | reverse complement strand
TTAAATACGACTAATTGAATTCCTTCCCTACCTAGAAGCACTTAGAAGACAACTAAAGTATATAACAAAGTACAAAGTGTGGGAGGGAAGAAAAGAAAAGAAAAGAAAAAAAAAAAGAGAAAAGGGGAAAATCAAGAATGAAGGTCTGAGTAGTGAACTGGCAGTTATAATAAATCTGGAAAAATAAAGGAAGTGTGTATAAAAGGAAAAAGTAGCCAGTTGCACCAAACGGGAAATGGGGTGACGCAAGTAAAATAAAATGTGGAGAAACAAGTGGTTGATCATGAAAGCAATATAAAAGGAAGTGTGTATTAAAAGTGCTTAGGGAGGTTAGTCACTATATCCAAATATATCCTACCCGTCCCTCAGCTTACATTACAACCTATAAAGACCTCTTGATCTTTGACTGAATGACTCGATTAGTGGAGTATTACACTAGGGGCAAGCTTATGGTGTATCTGTGTGGCATGTGAATGCTCTTTGCTGAGAGTGAGCGAATTCTTTCTATATATGGTTCCTTGTTGTTGAATTTCATGTGTGTGGAACTACTCTCAAATCGTGTTTATGTGAGGGCATGTGACTCAGGAAGAAAAAGTGAATCTTCATTTCACTTAGAGTAAGTAGGGTGAGTGCAAGTGTGTCATGGTATGAGAGTCTGCATTTGAGTTATGATTGTGTACTGCTTATGGTCGGTCTTTGATGCTATCACGTGTGACATAAATTGGGGTAATACATTGCACAGTTAGGTATAGGAGTGTGGTTTAGTTTGCTCGAGGACGAGCAAAGGTTTAAGTGTGGGGTGTTGATAATAGGTGAATTTGACTATAATCACGCACCGAATAACCACCTTCTTGTGAACTTTAATATGGAAAAATGACAACAAAATGCTCTTATTGGTACTTTTCATGATTTGCAGGTGATATAGGTGTAAGGAAGGCTAAGGAGCAGTTTGGAGTCAACTATTGATGAAAAAAAAGGCTAATTGTTGCATTTCCCAAGTGACCCATTCAAAACAGGCCAAATTGCCCGGGTACAGGGTCCACCGCGGTTCCACCGCGACCGCGGTGAAACCGCGGTGGAAGGTAGTCTCTGAATAATTGAAGATCCGCGAGGGTATTTTACCGCGGTTCTACCGCGATCGCGGTAGAACCGCGGTGGACACAGAAACTTCGGGGACCAAAGTGTAAAACACGGGATTTTTAGACCTAAACCCTATTTTAAATACTAGACTTTGCCCAAGAGAGGCATGTATTGATTTTTTAGGTTTCTTAGCAAGGAGAACAATTGTGAGAAAGTACTCTAAACATCTTTCTTCTTTTCTTTTGATTTTATGATGAATTCAAGTTTAGTTTATTCTCCCATAACTATGAGTAGCTAAATTTTTTGTCTAAGGCTTTGATGGAACCTATTGGGTGATGAACTTCTTGTTTATGTGAATACAAATTGCTAGTTTAATCTTTATTTGTTCAACTTCGTGTTCGTTGTAGTTAATTGACAGGATCCTCAATTAGCTGTGCCTATTTAGTGTGCATAACTTGGAAAAGAGTGCATATTTAGGGTTTTGTTGAACAACACCACTCCTAGATTATTAGAGGAATCTATAATTGCGGGTTTAAAGGCGGGATTAGGAATAACGAAGCCTTGGGTGCAATCTAAAGTGAATTGTGCTAAATAAAGCAAGCTAGTGTATCTCGGGAGAGTGCAATAGTAGATTACTGTGATTACTCGGGAGAGATTTGCGGTAAGATTAGTGTTCATGATTGATAGAGGTGTGTGGGTAAATTTGTATGAGCATAAACAGAAGGGATTCCATCAATAGGGGAAATCATTGCCTTAGCTTTTTTCTCATAATTGTTTACAACCCTTTTTATTAGTTATAGCATTGTAGTTACTTGAAAGTTAGTTAGTAAAGAACACTCAATTGAGAATTTAAATATTTGGGAAGCTGATTCTGAAGACTTGGTGGGTCTGAAGGTTGCAACTGATAGGTTAACTCTCTGTGGGATATCGACTCCGGACTTGTAAACCGGATTATATTTGCAGCAACCGCATTGTCCTTTTTATAAGGCATAGTTGGGCGTGATCAACAATCCTTTGAGATGTTTCTTCTAATATTACATCAGTTGATGAAGATTGACTTCTTCTGCCCGATGTTAAAAGATATTCAAAAAATTGTACATCTCTAGATTCAATAATGACACTAGACTCTAAATTAAGAAGTCGATAAGCTTTGCTATTTGAGGCATAACCTACAAATGCACACTTGATCCCTCTAGGACTCAACTTGGTCCGATTTGGATTATTATTCTTGCAATATGAAAGACACCCCCACACTTTATAATATCCTATATTAGGCTTTCTTCCCTTCCATAATTCATATGGAGTAATTTGATTTTTCTTCATAGGAATCCGATTAAATATATGACATGTAGCAAGAAGTCCTTCTCCGATCCCCACAAATTAAATGGCAATTTAGCATGTAACAACAAAGCATTAACCATTTCTAAATAGGTTTTATTTCTTCTTTCTGCTAAATCGTTCTATTGAGGAGTGCGAGGAGAAGAAGATTCATGAATAATGTCATTTTCTTCACAAAAAAGTATTAAATTCTTTAGGAAAGTACTCTCCCCTTCTATTACTTCTTAAAACTTTAATTCTTTTTCTAATTGATTTTCCACTTAAGCCTTATAATTCTTAATAGTATTAAAGGCTTCATCTTTGTGTCTCAATAAATATATATAAGTATATATAGAAATCAATAGAACTTATAAAATATCTATTGCCGCCTCTAGTTACCATGTCATTTAACTCACATATATCAAAATGTACTAAATCTTTCGTGTTTCTTTCAACACTTTTAAAAGGTTTCTTGGTCAATTTAGAGTAACACACACTTCACATTTTTTAAATTCTTTTAAGTCGCAAAAAATCAGTCCACTTTTAATCATTCTTTTTATAGTACTTAGGCCAATATGTGCTAATCTATAATGCCATAAAGAAATTGAATCCAACATATAAACAGAAGCATCATTCTTATTATTAATAATAAAACGATCAGTTACAGACAATTTGATAATTCTATCAGTAGAATAGCCTTTTCTAATAAAGATTTCGGGACAAAATTAAGAAGAATTCTTGGTAAAAAAGAATTCTTTCTGTAAAGAACGTTAGAAAAACTGAGTTTGCAAGAGAGGACTGTTTCTTTATAATTTATATAGACAAAAGCAGTTACAAAAGAAACGGACATATCCATTCAAGTAAAGGCACACCCTTTCATTTAAACTTTTAAAAACTATTAAAAATTAATTATATTTAAACAATAATTTCTAACAATAACTTTGCATGGACTATCACTGTTTTACCATTTCATTTGACTTTTTAACGATGATACTATAACCTTCTGCTTCCAATATCTGTAAATAAATTAAACCTTATAAAAACCAAAAAACTAAAAGACGAATAAAGAAAAAGAAAGGATTCACATATTTCTCTTCGTATAAAAACTCTTATGTGCGTAAGGTATAAGGTCAAAATTTTATACTGTCTTAATACATCAATAAAAGTTTAATTTGTGCTCTTAATTAGTCACCTGGTTATTGAATCTAGAAGTACGTACGTATCGCATACCAGTACAAATGGAGCTGTACTTCTAATTAACTCTATTTTATAAATAACAAATAGAATTCTGGGGAGTTAAAAATATTTTATTATGGTAGAGTATAATTATGTAATTTAAATGGAACTTTAAGATAGAAGTTTTGACCTCTGAGTTCAATAAGTCAGCCAACAGAAATTATAAACTAAAATTTATACCATCCATGACCGACGTGGAATTTAAAATATTGTTCCCACTACCAACCTTTATATTTTTATTCTTTTATCTGTTTAATCATATAAAGAAGACTAATTAATATTTTATAATTTCTATATGTGGGTCTAGTCTATTATGAAGGATTAGTTTATTACGATAATCCTATCTCTTAATCTCAAGTAAGGTGATTAATAATTTTTCTATTGCTTTATATGCTCTTAGGACCACAAGGATATGCCTCTTAAAAATTAGAAAAGGCATGAGAAATGCCTCCATATGCCACCTTCCAAAAATTCTTTTGGATATTTTTATGCACATCATTTGACACATATACAAGAAAAATTCTATATTTGTATATTTACAAATATATATATATCTTTAAACATCTTTTATTTTAAAAAATACAAACTTATTAAACATATATTCGATTAAGAACTTATTCAATAGTCAAACTTAAGAAGAGAAGCCATTAGAGACTAAGAATTTCCTTATCCACTGGAATTAATCATTGATAATCATAAGTTGGTTCATTTGTAAAAAAGACAAAAACCCATTTTTATTAACTTAAGTGCGAGAAGCATGGCGTTTCCTTCTTCTTTTTTTCTTTTTTGTCTTTTGCGTCCCTCTAGAACTCTATGTTCAGTTTTTTTTTTAATAGTATTTTCTTTCTTTAGAGTAATTGTTTTGTTGAAGGAATTATTTAAGAGAGTTTTGTACAGACTTAATTAATCACTTATGTTCTAAGAGATAGTTGGTAAACTAAAAATTCAAAGTATCGGTTTTTGATTCCTTTCGGTTAATAATGACTTGTGACGACTATAAAAATGTCCACTTCTGGTTTTGGATTTCGGTCATACGCATAATAATTAATACTTTGCAGGAACAAATGGTAAAATTTTGTATCATAAGTGATCAAATACGCTGAAACCACTCTATTTTGTTTCTAAAAAGCAAAAGGAAGAAAAAAAAAGAGGGGGGGGGGGGNNTTTAATTGTGGCGTTCGTAAGAATGAATTATCATTTATCTCTAAGAAAATCGATTTTTGGATCATTTATACTTTTCATATTTAGTTGGTATAAGATACATATTGAAATAGCTACAGCAAAGATATAAGATAGGGCACGAAAATAACGTTTCTGATAAAATAAAGGTTGACCATGCCTAGGTGTTCTGGAAAAGGTATTAAATAGTAAGAGTTATGATTTATGTATGACATTGTTTTCTCCACTAAGTGAAAGCCAGTAAATTCTCAGTTTCTGTGTGAAAAAACTATTTTTCTAGATTTTAATATATTTAAACACTAAAAAACATTACCATCTTTAGAACAAAGTTTTTGCATTACCAAACACTATATTTTCTCCTTTCTAATGAGAATAGTGAATAGATCAAGTCATGAGTTCATATAGTTAGTTGCTTGAAGCAATAGCTTCGAGGCCTTCGACTTCCTTTAGGAGCCTAAGATTTCCAAAATCGTTCATTTATATGTCTGTGAAATCAGGTGCCCCGATTTACTAGGCTCGAGACGTCGCACCGAGGGCAGAAGTTCGATAAAGACCAAGCTCGGGTTCGAAGGCAGAATAAGAGGCTCGAAGACATAAATGTTCGAGGAACATTGGAGCCAAGTATGACCAACTCCGAGATAGTGCCGTTATGAGTTTGTTACAGAAGGACAAGATTCTCGCCATGTCCCCAAGATCATGGCGTAAATTCCGGAATTGATTTGTACGAATTAGTACGAATCCGTACTAGGCGGTTATACAACTATCTCAATAAGATTCTTTACTGTAAATGGAAATATACCTTATTTAGGGCTCTCCTCCTATATAAAGGGGACCCCAATCACTTGTAAAGATCATCTAATCATTGGAAAAGAATATACTATCTTACTTTTTGCTCATTGTTAATCAGAATTGTCCTTTAGTTTTACTATTCTTGCTTTATTGTTCTAGCTCGTCTCGAGGTCACTAGGCTCGAGGTCAAGACTGACCTATCTACTGGTTTGATCTTACTTATTTTCTTCATCTATACTTCATATTTCTTGATTATTAATTGGTATTGAACTGAATCACGTATCTTTAAAACCACAAATCAAATTTAATCGTTACTCGTATTTTCGAGGTAAACAGTGTCACAGTCCTTCTAGTTCTATTAAAGCATATATAGATCCCGTTGTACATAAAGATTAGTACAGGAAACCCATGGTAATATTTGACTATTTTTTGAAGATATTTGTAAGTATATGAAATTTTTGCCTAAGTTTTCCGGTGTCGATGAGACGATGACTCCTATAATGTGTGTCCGCCTCTGATTCCATATGCTTATACATACAAAGACAATAACGGAAGTATGAACGATCCCCAAATAGCATGTTTAATAATGTTAAATTTTTTGATATTCAGTTCAAAATTTTAAAAATATGGAATAGAGTAGTTCAAGACTAGAATAAATTTCACTGGAAATTTTGATGTAACTAATAGGAGACAAAGTACATTCTCTAATATTCCCAACATGTAGAGCATTCTAGGGTGTACACATAAACTGATCCATATTCTTTTCTTCGAAAACCAAAATGATTCAACAAGCTGAAAAATGGAATCGGAGCAGAAAAAGTAAGTTTATTAAATGAAGAGTAGGTTTGAAATAGAGAAAAAATTAGTTCATTTTCTTAAGATTATAATAATGGAAATTGTATTCAGTAAAGNCAAACTTATTTTTACTATTGTTCGTTGCAAGTAAACTTCCTCAGTCGGGTATTATAAGAAAGCTAATTTAACTCCTTCTTTAAAGAAAAAAAGAAAAAAAAAAAGACAGACACCCCGTTGTCTTTTCTCCACTTGATATTCAAACACTTTATTAAAACGATTTTTATTATTTTCCGCAAACTGAAATGCATGGTCACTTAAATGGGACACGTTGCTCAATATTAAAGGGCGATGATACATTAAGGGCTCGTTTGGTACAAGGGATAATGAATAATTTATAATCTTGGGATTAAATTTGAGATGAATTTATTCGGTTGAAATAAAATTGTGGTATAACTAATTCCGGAATTAGTTATCCTGGGATTGCAGTATTTTTTATCCCTATATATGAGAGAGTGTGATAATTAATCCCATTATATATATATATTATATATATATATATATATATATATATATATATATATATATATATATATATATATATATATATATATATATATATATATATATACTTGTTTAACAATCTTAAGGGATCGTTTGGTTCTTATAACTTAATCCAATAATTGTTAAACTTATGTGTTCAAATTTTAATATTTTTTTTTAATTAAATCTCATTCGCATAAATAATATGCAAACCCGTTATTTATACACAGCGAATAAGTTATTAATTCAGAACCCAATACCTTAAAAGAATTAGAATCTCGAACATGCGGTTGTTGGTATCTTCTTTCATGTAATGTTGGTAGTAATTAACAGGGTTGGATTCAAAATATGACTCCATAGTTACTCCGCCAAGGGTTACGCTTGAGTTGGTAGTTTGATTTGATAAGACAAAAACTAGTTTTCAACTTTACATCTTGTTAGAGAAATTAGGATGGCAGATATTATTTTAGTAAATAAAAAACGATACGTCGTGCACAGCCGTCCTTATGCTCAATGGAACAAAATCTTAGTTTTTGGAGTTTGTTCGAATCTCTTTACTCCTCAACAAAAAAGTAGATTTTATTCCCCTCATTTCATTTGTGGTTGCTTATTTTTCCTCCTTTTTTGTCTTTTCATTTTTAATATATGCTTAGTTTGTTATATTATGTCTGTTTTTCTCCTTTTGTTTTTCATCTCTTGAGATCGTGCAATGGACGGTGTGGCCTTCAAACTACCTTGAAAAGTAATAAGGAAACCCTTACAGAAGCTTCCTACAAGACATATATTTAATATTAAATGAAGTATAGTTTTATGTTATTTTGGTAAACAAAAATAAATAATAGTATGAAAAGGAGTCTTTTTCTGACGCGTATGATATTGGCGAAAGAAACGGCGGAATCAAAGGTGTGAATTGGCAAAAGGTAAGGAATGGCTAAGTTCAGGTTATCTGAATCAGTTAACCCTTTGATTTCGTTCCTGTATCTGAGTGTCTTTTCAGAGTCCCTTTTCTTATCTTAAAACCAAGATATCACAGCTAAGTTATATCCCTATCCTAATTAATTATTTTTCTTTAAATCTTTTGCAGAGTGAGTGGTGTATTGGTCTAAATTTGGACGACTTGACAACTGCAAATAAACATGGTCGAGGACAGAGCCGACCACGGCACAATGGCGATGAATCGTCTTAAGAAGGATTATTGCCGAGGCCAAGTAAAGGGGGCGAGGAAGCAACAGTAGGAGATGTTTAGTAATAGACATAAGGAATATTCCATTGGATATTCTTTATGTTGTACTTTTTAGGATTTTTTAGGGAGATCCCTTATAAATAGGAATGGATAAAGAACAAAAAAGGGATCTTCACTTTTGATAAGAGCACTTTGTAAAGAGTTGACTATAAAGAATCTACAAAAGTTTGTCTTGTTCACTGATTATATTGCTCAACAAACGTTGTTCACTCTTTGTTTACAAGATCCAAAGATTCCTTATTCATCCTCACTCTCCATTATCCCACATTGCTGTCAGGGAGAAGAATCACCCAAGTCATCTAACCCTATGTCAGAAAAGCCATCCCACCATCTCCTCGCCATGCGGAAGGGCCGTCCAGGCCGCATACAGGGACTCAGCGAAGCGAAAGAGGTATGCCTCCACTCTTATCTGCTTTCTCCCATGCAGATATGCCAGGTATCCCGAAAGACGTTGCCACTTACAAGTTGAATGATGATCCACTCTATCCTCCAGTAAGAAGAAATTTCAACGCCGCAATCAACGAAGCCGTCAGCGATGAGGTGGATAAACTAATCGCTAACGGCTCCATCCGAGAAACGAAATACCCCCAATGGGTCGCCAACATAGTCATGGTGAAAAAGAAAAAACAGAAAGTGGCGGATATGCGTGGATTTCACGGACCTAAAAAAGGCCTGCCCGAAAGACTCCTTTCTGTTGCCTCACATCGATCAAGTTATCGACGCAACGGCAGGGCAGGAGTTGTTGAGGCTTTTGGACGCCTACTCAGGTTACAACCAAATCCTCATGGAGGAGGAGGACCAAGAAAAGACTACTTTCATCGCCCATCTGGAAACGTACTATTACAGAGTCATGCCATTCGGGTTGAAGAACGCAGGGGTGATTTATCAAAGGCTGGTCACCAAGATGTTCAAGGACCAACTCGGCAAAATAATGGAAGTGTACATAGACGACATGTTGGTCAAATCAAAAAGGAAGGAAGACCACATCGACCACCTGAAGGAAGCCTTCGGTATACTAAGACAATACAATATGAAGCTAAACCCCGAAAAGTGTGCCTTCGGCGTAACTTCTAGCAAGTTCCTTAGTTTCTGGTATCACAAAGAGGCATCGAGGTCAACCCCGACCAGATCAAAGCCATCGAGGGAATACCTGAAGTATTGACCAGCAAGAAACGTGTACAAAAACTGATAGGCCATATAGCTGCCTTGTCGAGGTTCATCTTACAATCCTCCAACGGATGCCACAAATTCTTCAACGTGCTCAAAAAGGACAACGGGCTCTAGTGGAATTCAGAATGCATTGAGGCTTTAAGAGAATTAAAGGCATACTTGTCCTCGCCCCCGCTACTCGCCAAAGCAGAACCCGGTGAATGCCTCCTGATATACTTGGTCGTATCAGAGGTCGCAGTAAGCGCATCATTAGTCCGTGAAAATAAAGGTACGCGATCTCCAATCTATTACATTAGCAAAACCCTAGTCGACGCCGAAACAAGGTACCCCCACCTCGAAAAATTGGCCTTGGCATTGGTTATAGCTTCACGAAAGCTTAGACCCTATTTTCAATGCCACCCCATATCGATGGTGACGACCTTCCCCCTAAGAAGCATCCTACATAAACCCGAACTGTCAGGGAGATTGGCCAAGTGGGCCATAGAATTGAGTGAGCACGATATAACATATCAGCCGCGAACAGCGATAAAATCGCAGGTACTCGCCGACTTCGTCGCCGATTTCAGTGCCAAAATAATGCCCGAGGTCGAGCAGGAAACTTCTCGTACCTCTCCTAGGTTACCCGACCTATGGGTCCTATACACCGATGGCGCTTCCAACGCGTCAGGATCTGGACTGGGACTCGTACTCGAGGTACCAACATGCAAAGTCATCCGCCAGTCTATACGGTGCCCCGATATGACTAACAATAAGGCCGAATACGAGGCCGTAATTGCAGGACTAAAGCTAGCTCTCAAATACGGAGCACGACGAGTCATCCTCAGATGCGACTCACAACTCGTTGTCAACCAAGTGACAGGGACTTTCCAAATCAAAGAGCAGAGGCTACAAAAATACCAGGCAGAAATTCATAAACTACTACCAGAATTCGACGAATGTCGACTCGACCAGATACCTCGAGCACAAAACATCGAGGCAGATGGCCTTGCCAAGTTAGCAGCAGCAACCAAAAGCATAAGCGAAAAAAGAACGTGGTTACTCCTCCTCCGCTCGTTAATAGACCAAATTGAGGTACACTCTGTAAATTTAACTTGGGACTAGCGCAACAGTATTATAACATATTTGCAGGAGGGAGTACTCCCATCAGAGAAAAAAGAAGCCAAAAAGTTTCGAATGCAGGCGGCCAGGTACAACATCATAAACCACGACCTATACAAAAGAACGTTTGGAGGCCCCTTGGCGAAATGCCTAGGGTCGAACCAAACAAGATGCGTCCTCGAGGAAGTACACGAAGGCCACTCCGGTGCCCATATCGACAACCGAGCCCTCGTCATATGCCTCATACGAGTGGGTTATTATTGGCTCACCATGAAGAAGGAAGCCACCGAGTACGTCAAGAAGTGCGAGCAGTGCCATAAATACGCTCCTATGATACACCAAGAGGGCGAGCACCTCCACCGGTCACATTGCCATGGCCGTTCATCAAATGGGTGTCAGACCCCTTCCACCAGGGCGAGGTAATGTACGATTTCTTTTGGTCCAGCAGGTGCATTCGCCCAAATACGCGAATAGGAAGTTATCACATTCATATGGAGAAACATAATATGCCGCTTCGGCATCCCCAAAGAAATCAGCTGTGATAACGGACCCCAATTCCCCGAAAAAAGATCGCCGAATTCTTCGAGAAATGGCACATCAAGAAAATACTCTCCATGCCATATCACCCTACCGGTAACGGCCAGGCCGAATCCTCCAATAAAACAATACTAAACAAAGGATCATTCCAACTAGAAACAATGGAGGGAAAGCTACTACAAAATAATTGGAACGTCGCCCACATCAAATACTTCAACTTCAGAAAATGGACGCCCTCCAGGTCGTATTCTTTTCCCTCACTCGGGTTTTGTCCCAATTAGGTTTTCTCGGGGAGGTTTTTAATGAGGCGACGAAGGGGACGTCTCGAAGTTCAAGTATAATTCATCGCCCCGCCTATCGGCTAATTCTCCAGGCCGAGCGATGAAAGGACTAGGTAGACTAGAACTTCTCCAATGTATGTATGGAACAAACAAAAACAAGTAATATTCTCCAATGAATGAAATAACAAAGCATCATCTTTGCACAACTCTACCAAATCATTTTACATTTTACATTCGGCCTCGCTCGAATTACCTTACATTTGACCTCTCTCGAATTACCTTACATTCGACCTCGCTCGAATTACCTTACATTTGACCCCGCTCGAATTACTTTACATTCGACCCCACTCGAACTACTTTACATTCGACCTCCCTCGAAGTACTTTATATTTGACTCGCTCGAATTATCTGATTTTCGACTTCATCAAACCTCGATTTCGTTTGAATTAATTAATACTCGGCCTCAAGTCGGTCTATGTTCGACTCAGCCAATATCAACCACATACAAACGACCGAAAAAACAAGGACTTTCCCACATAGCAAAAATAAATAAATAAGAGAACGGGAATCCAGAAAGACATAGCAAAAAGGCAATTGTTCAATTTCAATTGTCGGATTACAATACTTTTTACAAAGGGATCGAGGACGCCCTCACAAATATAGCAAAGAAAAAAAACTAAGTACAAAAACTTCACGCCACATCATCCCCATCGGCGTATTCATCATCATACCAGGGATCAGAGGCAAGCCTATCCGCGGCGTTGTCATCCTCATCCCCGCCAGGTATACCAGGGTCGTAACCACAAGTTTCACAGGCTGCACGTGCCTTGACACAGACGCCCCCTAGCTCCGCTTCGGAAACTTTCCCGACAGCCTTCAAAGACTTGTACACGTCAAGTTGAGACTTGGCATGGACCCACATCTCATACAACACCCGCCGCACACCGGGATCGGCAGAAATATGAGATGTAGACGGT
The DNA here is from genome assembly GCF_001879085.1 of Nicotiana attenuata. Lineage (NCBI taxonomy): Eukaryota > Viridiplantae > Streptophyta > Magnoliopsida > Solanales > Solanaceae > Nicotiana > Nicotiana attenuata. The sequence continues at coordinate 7,970,569 of NC_031997.1, read as the reverse complement.
TGTGCCTGCCGTCGTGCCTCCTCGGCCCTCAAAACAATGACTTGCTCATTTAATTCGGACAACTCCGCCTCCAAACCCTGGATCCGCTCTTCCAAGCGCGCCACCTTGAGCACCGACGTCTCCACCTCGTTAGCCTGCTCGAACCTGCAAACACGGAGGGCATCATCTAGGGCCATCGCTTCAGCCTTAGCGGCCATTCTGCCTTTCTCGACCCGACCCAATTCTTCGATCTTGGCACTCAACTCATCCCTCAAGTCGACAGCCCTTGCCTCCCTCTGCCCGAGTTCAGCTGTTAAGGACGCCACCCGCGCCTGAAGGTTAGCGTTCTCAGCCATCACCCCCTTACTCAGCTCGAGCTCATCCTCCTTGGCCTTTAGCGCCGCCTCAAGCTCGCTGCACCTACTGATGGCCCTCATAAGCTCATCTCCCCTCTCCCTTAGATCTTCATCTTTCTTCGTCAGCTCATCGTCCTTCTGTTTGAGCCCATCATGAAGAGACTGAAACTCACCATCCTGGCTGAGGAAGTTGGCCAGTGTTCAGTGCATGGTACGGTACTCCTTGTACTTGCAAAAAAAAAGGTCAGTATAAGCATATTACGCATACGAAACAAACTTAACCTAACAGGTAAAAGCACTCACTCGCAGGGCCATGCCAGATATGCCCAGCGACAGATCCGCATCTCTCATCGCCTATAGCGTCGTATTCTCGGAAGCCGCGTACATGGGAGCAAAGGCCGACACCGCCCGTACTGAGTTGGCCAAGAGGTCGTAGTCCACGGGAATGATTATATGCCGATTAGGAACCTCCGTCCTTATCTCCACACGAGTAGTCTCTCCATAAAGGCCCGTATCTCCTCAGGGTTGATGTTCGAGCCAGAGTCGTTGTCCCCCGTAGGGACAGCTCTATTTCCCTCGGCCGCCGATGATGAGCCACCTTCTGCAGCCCGTATAAGCTCTCCGCTACCACGAACCCCCTCAACCCCAGAGCGTCTCCTCTCCATGAGGACACCCGCCGTAGAAACGGCCTCAACGTTTGGCGTAAGCACAGATTTCGCTTGCAAAGCAACGAATCTTTCCGGCTCAGCATCAACGACAATGGCCTTCCCGATCTCCACCCTTCGTCTTTTCCTCAACGATGTCTCCTCATCATTAGATGGCTCGTCCACGAGTTGAAATGTAGGCTGAGAAGAGATCTCATCCCGCACGGCAACAGTTTGAGGGGCGGAATCCCTCATTGGCGGAATTTGAGTCCGACCTCCTTGAGCAGACTCAGCTAAGGCAAATTGCGTCCCAGCCGACGCGATATCTTGGCGAAATGCAGGCACCGTCGCCTTTCATCTTTTTGGAAACTCGCCGACCTGGCACCAAAGGGAGGTCACATCAAAAAGCGATAGTGAACGGCAATAAGTTGAGGTAGAAATAATACTTACCGGACGGGGTCTTAGGTCTAAAATGCTTGTGAAAGGATGCCCAATCGCGAATTCCCACGGTGTGGGTAACACACGAACCACCCAATCTTTAATATCGAAGACGGGAGAAGGTGCACGTCTCTCAGCTGAAAACAAGGAAGCCACAAGTGAGTCGAATATGAAAGAATGAAAGGAAATAATGAGCATACGGCAAGATACTTACGATTATATTTCCATTGCTCGAACCCAGTCGGATTCGCCACCAAGTGCTCGGTCTTGATGAAGAAGTACTTATGCCAGAACTGCCGGTTCGTCTTATCATCCATCCCGGCCACCAACCCTTTGATCCCACGATACCGCAGATGTATCAATGTACCTCTATAAAAGCTGGGCGAAAATAGATGCAGTAGGTGGCGAACGTTGACCTCACAGCCAGCCAACTCTGCATACTTCGCCAGCATCGGAAAAACTTTGTACAAATAAGGGGAGAGTTGTGCCGGGCAGACGTTGTAAAATTGGCAAAACTCCTCCGCTAACGGGGGGAGAGGAAGAGAATAACCAATTAAGAACGGATAAACGTAGAAAGCACAATATCCGGGCCGATAAACCTCTATGATGTCTCCCCCGGCCGGAACAATTTCGACGTGAGGAGGAATGCGATATTTAGACCGGAGGTCGGCTATTTGATACAGTCCCGTCTCAGAAAGCTTCTGAGAAGGAGTGGGAGCGGGTTCCTTTGGGAGGTCATGTCTGACCAAAGGGTTCTTGGGGACTACCTCTTCCACGGTGGGGAAGCTCTCCTCCTCTTCAACCAGGAATTCCTCACCGCCGGGAGGAAGGGCCACCGATAAAGGAGTGGCATCGGAGACCTCGTCGTGAATATGAGGGGATTTTGACATATTTCCGTAGTGAAACGTATGCAACAAAGTCTGAAGAAGAAGATATCAACTAGGTAAGAAGTCAGGGACTGGAATTGAAGAGGCTGCAAGAAATTAAAAGCGGAGATCGGAGAAGAAGATCAAAGAAGAAAAATACACATGCGAAATGAGAAATGATGAAAAATTTCGAAAATGAAACACCCCCCATCTATTTATGGGGTTGGGTGACACCAGAATCGAAGCAAAGGACCGTCAATGGCACTAAAATCGAAGCGCAGAAGCACAGACACTACATTGGGAAAACGCGTAATGATGAAGCGCGTGGCCATGGCGTCACCCCATGTTAGCCGCGCCAACCGCAGCCCCGCTGGCCACGCCGTTTTTTCGACCTAGGCCGGTTCAATTCAATCAACACGACCAAATTTCTTTTAAACGTTTGCAGACTGGATCCGCTCATCGAGGACGTGCAAGATCACGACCTTAACAAGCGGAGGGACTAAATGTATTGGTCTAAATTTGGACGACTTGACAACTGCAAATAAACATGGTCGAGGACAGAGCCGACCACGACATAATAGCGAGGAGTCGTCTTAAGAAGGATTATTGCCGAGGTCAAGTAAAGGGGGCGAGGAAGCAACAGTAGGAGATGTTTAGTACAATAGACATAAGGAATATTCCATTGGATATTCTTATTGTACTTTTTAGGGTTTCTTAGGGAGATCCCTTATAAATAGGAAGGGATAAAGAACAAAAAAGGGATCTTCACTTTTGATAAGAGCACTTTGTAAAGAATTGACTATAAAGAATATACAAAAGCTTGTCTTGTTCACTGATTATATTGCTCAACACACGTTGTCACACTTTGTTTACAAGATCCAAAGATTCCTTATCCATCATCACTCTCCATTATCCCACGTTGCTGTCAGGGAGAAGAATCACCGATGTCATCTAACATTTGGGTGATAAATTCCTCTTTATTACATTTATTGCAATTGCCTACATTTATTGCATGTCCTTATTGTAACGTTCATTGACAATCATTGAACACGTACCTGATATTTATCATTCTCGAACACAATCTCATCCAACTGATTTCCTTCAATCTTAGATCTAAAATTTATTATGTTTAACTAGGATTCACCCTCTATTTCTTCATCAATTAGTTTAGCAAAAAGCTTAACATTTTTTGGTTAAACAAGGGGAAGAATGAATATGAAAAGGAGAGAGAAGAAACAAAAGAAGTGGTTGATAAGATTTGAACTCTGTACTTAAGTGACACTCGGTAGAAATACAACCTGTAACCCCAACCTCACAACTCATTTATCTTCAAAACCTAGATTCTAATACGAGTTCTTAATCGGCATTTATTCACATCCAGTATGTTTATACCAAAATCATACTAAATAACTATAAGTTAATCATAATACTCCCTTTGTTTAATTTCGAAAAGATTGGCACCATTTTTTTATTACTTTGTTTCAAAAAGATTGATACCTTTCAATATTTTCTTAATAAGAATTATTTATAGCAACACAAATATTATGGCAGGTTTCAGATCACAAGTTTTACCGTCACACAAATCTTATGGTTTATTTAAGACCACATATATGATATCTCAAAAGTCTTACTTTTTTATTAAATTTGTTTCAAGTCAAACTAAGACAATCTTTTTGAACAACATTAAGACTATATATTAAGATATGTTTGGAGTATTCATTTATTGGTATAAACAACATTAAGTATATGTCCTTGTTAATTACCATCACATTTGAGATACTACAACTTACTTTCGTCGTCTCATAAAAAAGAATTGCACTTTGTTAGTTGGAGAATTAAATGGTATTTTCTCTTACACCTTTTCAAAACATCTTAAAAAAATATTTTTAACTATAAATATTTGTGAATTATAGTATCTTAATTTGATTTTTTAAACTTTGTAAGTTTTATTTCATATATATAGAAAAGGAAAGATGGTTGACCAAGGGCATATATGTCATTTCATAAAACTTTCATGTTTGCATTTCTTAAATGCAAAATACACGTGGACCCACATTCCTCTGGCCACAACTCTTCTTTAAATACACTATGCATGTATTGATTAGACCGTTTGTGCAGTGCAAATGCTCATTTCCAATCTTTTTCTCATTTTGGAAAATTATTAATTTTGTTTTATTCAAATAGAAGTTTCTATAGAGAAAATAAAATTAATTTTTAAATAATACAGCAACAAAAAGAAGTATTGATATTTACAAGATTTTCATATTTACCCATACTATCTTAAAGCAATTTGAAAATAAAAATTAAAGGATTTTCATCTATTCATACTATTTGAAGACGATTTCAAACTAAATAATTTTATATTCAAAAGTAATTTTAAAAAATATAGCTTGTTAAACCTCAAAAGTTAACTAACTAAACACCAACAAATAATAATTTTAATAAAATTGCCCCGTATACGGGCCCTTCCTCATCTAGTGTGTATATATATATATATATATATATATAAAAGAATTCTTATATAGAGTTAATAGCCTGTTTGACCAAGCTTCTTTTGGCAAAAAAAAAATGAAAAGTCTTCAAAAGTTAAGTTGTTTGGCCACACTTTTAGAAAGAAAAACAATGCTTTTGAGCAGAAAAAAAAAATATGTTGTCCCTAAAAGCACTTTTTCGAAAATCAATTTTGAGAAAAATATACTTAAAAATACTTTTTAAAAGTTTGGCCAAAATAGTAATTACTGTTCAAAAGTGTTTTTTAAATTAATTAGTCAAACAGAAATTAATTTTCACCAAAAATACTTTTTCTGAAATTCACCTTTTGAAAAAAACACTGATTTTAGAGGTTTTGCCAAATATGCTATTACATGTGTTGATCCTTTGTGTTTGTCAGAAGTCAGAACTCTTGTACTTTAAACCTTGTCACCTTTTTTTTTTTTTTTTTTTTTGGGCACAGATGGAGTATTTTCCTTTTGACTAAATAAAAAGAGGGGAAATACATGAACTGATATCCTTATATAACGATATTGTATCTCAAGTACAACTAGCTAGGGTAACAATGGTTAGGTTTGAGAACAAAAATTCTCAAAACAAAGAGACAAGAAACGAACTTTATGGTTACAGTGTCGGATTTCGTTAGTAGTTTAAAAGATTGTCAATACTCATCTCCCACGTCCTCTTCTTTCCAACAGAACTCATAGTATATTCAAGAAAAGCTTACCACGTTCTAACATCTTAATTACTCTTCACTTTTCATTAATCAGTGTGGTTAATTGTCATGACCCAATGATTAGATTAAGACAGTTAGCCTTCGGTGACTCATTAATGACATAATAAGCTAAGTCCAAGATTGCATTAATCCAATTGAAAGGCTAACATATTTTATTTCATTATTGCATGAACTTGGCCCCTCTTCTTAGTTGTACTTTGCCTGTTGGTTGGCCCCACATTGGAAAAAAAAACCTTTGTAAATTAATCATTTGGAATTATGGAATTCAATTTAAAAAAATCAAGTAAATCTTCAACTAAACATTCTTTCAATTCCTTTGTAACCTTTTCTCGTATAAATGTCCCCAACTTTTCGCTCATTCCAAGTGTGAGATCATCCTCAAAACCTTATTTTGTCACTATATCAGTTGACAATACTATTTAGTAAAGCCACCTCTATTTTTCTTAGTCCTCCAAATTTAGAAACCTATATACACTTAACCGAAAAAATGGAGCAAATGGGAGCTTTTTTTGATGAAGAATGGGAGTCATTAACCAAATTATTCTCAAGTACTGAAACTGCAGATTTCATGCTTCAATTGCATGGCGATCAAGGCAGCTTGTTCGCGATTAATGCTCGCGAAAATGCTGGCTCGAGCTATGAGAATGGTCCTCCACAATTAGGTGATGATCAACATGAAGCTAACAATAACTTTCAGTATTTTTCTCAAGAAAGTAGCATTACTAGCTGTGGAAGTGATGGCATTTTTTTCACTAACAATCCGAGCCACGACATTGATCATGATGTTAATAATCAGCTCCTAGCAATTAACAATCAAACTGATGATCAGTCCATTGATTTCTTTGTTATGGACAACAAAAATAATCTTGAAAATTTGTCTCTTAATTTTCCTGATGATACTAATGACATGGACTCATCCTTATGTAAAGAAGAGATGGTACGTGACCAATTGGACAATGTTGGAATTTCCCCTGTTTTAGGCAAGGAAATTCAACTGAAGAGGAAGTTTGACAAAATTGCACTTCAATCAAGTTCAAAGGAACAAAAATTCAAGGAGGAATTACCTGAGAATCCGAAGAAGAAATCGCGAGGGTCAGCACAAGATGTGAGTTTAATTAAGAAATTTAATAAATTGATCGATTAATATTCTTATACATGAATTTCTAATGGGGTTATGTCATTTACTCATTGCAGGCGCAGAAAAATAAGAAAAAGACACAGCCAAAAGGGAAAAAGAATCAGAAGATAACTGAAATTAACAATGAAGAAGGAGAAGATGAAGAAACTAATAATGCAGCTATTCAAAATGGACAAAGCTCAAGTTGCTGCAGTTCTGAGGATGATTGTAATGGAGGTGCAATATCTTCAAAATCTAAAGGGAAATCAAGAGCCAGTAGAGGAGCTGCTACAGATCCACAAAGCCTTTATGCTAGGGTAATAATTAACACCAGCTTCATTTCATTCACATTTTTTTTTAATTTTAAATTCCCTCCCAATTTAGAAGGATTTATAGCGTTTTCACACTTACCCTCCGCCCTAACTCGAACCCACGATTTATAATGTTAATAAACTAAGATTTTTATTTGCAAAAATTCCAGAGAAGAAGAGAAAAGATCAATGAAAGATTGAGAATCTTGCAGAACCTTGTTCCCAATGGCACTAAGGTAATAATGCTTTTTATTATAATACTTACCCGTTTGTCCATAGATTTTTTTTTTCTTTCTAAAACATATGTGTCCACGAAATTTTGCAAAGTTTTGGAGATTTTTCGAAAATGAGTTTTTCAAACCACCTTTCCAAATTTTTCAAAAAAACTTTCTTCCCCGCTCGCAAAATTGTAATTTTCAACTGAAATGCATGTCCAAACATAATTTTAAATTCCAAATACTATTTTTCATCTAAATACTATTATTTTCAAAAATTATAAGTAATTTTAATTCATCTAAAGAAATGAAGAAATTCAAGAATCCTCTTATTGAGTAGTTTTCTATTTGCTATATAAATCAGGTTGACATTAGCACAATGCTTGAAGAAGCAGTTACTTATGTGAAGTTTTTGCAGCTTCAAATTAAGGTAAATAACAAAGCCCTCACATTTTTATGTGTTTTTTCTTTTCATAAATTTGATTGATTGAATATCGGAAGGAAAATAACATAATTTAATAAATATTTCTTTTCTCGCTGTAGTTATTGAGCTCGGACGAACTCTGGATGTATGCTCCAATTGCTTACCATGGAATGGATATTGGTCTCTATCAAAAGATGATGCCAAGTTTGTAATAACTTTGGAAGCAACATTGCCTTGCAATTTTTTATTAGTTGTTACCTTGAAATAACAGATACAACAGAAACCACCCAAGTATGTTGACTATGTAAAAAAGCATCTATCATTTCTTGATCATGAGGAGTAATTCTCATGTTTTATAAAGTAACCATTAATTAATGAATTAAGTTGAGAATATCTGTCAACTATATGTATGTAAAGACCGATATTACGTCTTTATTAGATTAATGTAAACATTGGGTAGGAGCAAATTTTTTCCGGATATAAGCGTCTATAAATCAGGAAATTAAAATAAGAGGATTTCTTTTCTCTTTTGTTTCTACCTTGTTCTCTTGAGAACTGATAGACAATAGGATTACGCATAAACAATTTGAAATATCAAAATAAATCAAATATTATTATCCTTGTTTATTGGCTATTTGGCTGAAAGCCACATTGGCAAGAAGGGAAGAACGTTAAGGCATGCAATTAGTGTGCATTTTGCAACGAATATACATCAATGCATTACCAATCTTAAAAGCGATAATATGAGAAATTCAAGTTTCAGATATTGTCCATAGACATGCCAGTAGATTTGCTTTAATAAAGAAAAACTCAACTTCCAAGATTAAAAATTAGACAAGTGTTCAATGTATTATAAATACAAGATCGGCAAAAAGGCTCAAATGTAAGTAGTAAGTAGATAAATCCTCCGGTCATCGAGTATGCTATCGACTTTTCACATGTATTATGATAATATCGCTCATCTTTTGATGCTTATGGAGCACCTTATCATACACAACGAGCCACCAGAGTCTTTATAAAAGCTCTAGCATAAAATTATCTAAAGATTCACTTATTTGCACTTAATGGACATTTCAATCTAAGCCAGCTCTGGTAACTGGGCGGGGCCAGTACCGAGAGCGGCTCGGGACAGCGGGCTAAACGGGCTGGGATTGTTTGGCCCGCAATTGATGGGCTCGTGCCGGTCTCGTGGCCAGGTTTTTGCCGTTGGGACTGTTTGGCCCGCTAAGGGACCGGACCAGTCCCTTGGCAGGCCAAAAGGGCCCAGCAATTTTTTTTTTAAAAAAAGATAGCCGTTGGCTTTTTTTTAAAAAAAAATAAAAAATAAGAGCCACTGACTTTAAAAAAAATTAGCCATTGGCTCTTCAATAAATAGCCATTTAACACTACCCCCCCCCCCCCCCCACCCTCCTCCCAACTAATTTTTAACTCCAAAACTTTTTATAATTACACTTTTTTCTTATTTTTTACTATAAATACCCCTCATTCTTTCATTTTTCTTACAAAATCAATATCAATATATCAAATCTCTCTCTAATTTTCTTCAATACTTGCTACAATTGTTTGCTTTATAAAAAAAATAGTCAAAAAATTATGAGGTTGCTACTATTGCTTACTTTATTCAAAAAAAAAATAATCAAAAAATATTGAGGTTGTTAGAATTTGTGAAAAAATTGTGAAGCTGGTGAATTAAAGTCTTCAAAAATAATAAATTTTCAACAAGTTGTTCGTCAATTCAGTAAACTCGTTCCAATTCTTAGGTCTTAATATTAAACTTTTGTTTGTTTTATTTAGTTTCTATTACTTGATTAATTAAGATGTCTTCCTTAAGAAATATTTTTGATAAAAGTAAGAATAAGGTAAAATCTAAGACTAGCGAATCTAGTGGTACCGTTCCTCCTCCTCTGCCCCGGGCTCCTCAATCCAAACTCTGTAGCCATCCTACACTTGCTATTCTTGATACCGATAATAGTTTATTACAATTTATCGACACTGAATTTTGCCATAATATTGCACTTGGTGATTTTTGGACCATGAACTAATGAATGCTCTCTACACAAAAATTATCATACTATTAATGAAAATGATGATGAGAAAATTAATTTTGATGAAACTCAATCGGACGATGATACAACCACTAGTCATGCTCATGTTGTTGACCCAGCTAGTGATAACGCTGCTAATACTAATGATGACCCAATTGATACTCGCGTTACTGTCGCGTCCTCTTTTTTCTCGCGGAGTCCGGATTTCGATATTTTTGGGAACAACTCATTTCCTTTTGGGAATTGGGTATGGATTTGAAGAGTCGCCACCTAACGGATTTAAGGTGCGTTAGGGCACCTAAAGCAAATAACTCATAAACCGATTTGCATTACCAGAGATTGGGTAAGGGCTCGAAATAACCTTGAGGGAAAGGTGTTAGGCACCCCTCGAGGTCCACAACGGTGGGTCCCGGCCAAACTCAAATTAGGTGAATTAGTCTTATAAGCAAACAAAGCAATTTAGACAGTTAGATATTACGTTTAAAACAAGGGGTAAAAAGGGTCCTAGGTTTTTTAGCCTATAAGATCACTTCTGCAATGCTTGGTAATCGTCCCCAAATTGGGGTGCTACACATAGCATTAGCGCAAAGGTCATCATATCCATTACTACACGATTACCCTCCCCTTAATGGTGATATAAGCGATTCTAGTTAAACGTACTCTGTGCGTGCATTACCCGTCCCTTACTTATGGTCTTGGAGGTGCTTAGGACTTCTAGATAAGGTGGATCTAGACTCTCCTATAGTGCTTAAAAGGAGAAAATCTAAGCGACAAGCAAAACAAATAGGACTGTCAGATAAAGGAACAGTTAAAGACTCACATTTTACCTCCACAAATAAGCAGGCAATTGCACATCTCAAACAACAGTATTCCAGACACTTTAAAAGTCCCATAGCAGGATATCTAGGTGAGCACACAACAGAAAATATGCAGTGTTTTTATTAAAGCGAGGCAGAAGGTACTTAATCAGTTGCCTACTAATTTTAGGACTTGGTAAACCTGGGCAGTTCACAAACAATTAAACAAAGCACAATTTTATAATTTCAAGATCTTAGTCGTCCTATAGGCTTGCCTAGGCGTGGATCAGAGATGTCCTATAAACATGATATCTAATCGTTAATCAGAACCGCAATAAACCAATAAACGATTTTAAGCAGGCAGTTTGGTTCATTAGGTCCTAGAGGTATGCTGTCTAGGTGTTGAAAATAATCACAAACGTTACGAAACTAATATTATATATAAGTCTGATAACAAGGTGTTGGGATTGCTTTTATACGTGTTTCCTATAGGCATGATTGCTACTGAAGAAACTGATTTTATACGATTTGACTGCAGGTATGATTTCAAGGTGAGTGCAATAAAAGTCCTAGAACATGGTTTCTAATGCACATAGGAGAATTTATGAACATGATTGTTAAGGCTGAATTAACAACAACCTAGGGACAGGATTTCTAGCGCGGATGTGACCATGCATAAATAGAAATTTAGAGCAAATAACATGATGAACCTATAAGCATGTTTTCTAATGCACGCAATAACCTATAGGCGTGGTTTCTAGTGCAGGTAGATAATCATAATAGTCCTAAGAGCATGATTTCTACCTGATTTCCCGACAAAACATATATAAAAGTCCCTCCCATTTTACTAATATCCCCAATATCTGTTTTACAAGAATTGTTATTACAGACCAAAGATTATAGAAATGAGACTGCTAAACTATATGGAGCCTGGATAGGCCCAAAAAGTAAACCTGAAAAAACCAGGCCTTCAACCAAGTATGAACATGCCAATAATAGTGCACCCAATACTATCCTGGTGTGTCAAAGTTCCCAAGGGCCTCAGGGACCCCGGGCAATGCTCAAACCAGAAAACTTTTAAAGAAACACTTTGTGAGCAAGTTTTGGAGAGCCAGCCCCAGTGTGTCAAAGTTCAGAGGAGTCTCATGGACTCCTAGGCAATGCTCACACTAAAGGGGCAAGACCTTAGATATTCTAAGAGTAGGAGCTGAAAACAGGAGATAGTTTTAAGAAAATAGTTTTGGGTTTTCTGGGGTCAGTAGGAGCAAACAGAGTCATTCAACCCTTGGAATTCAAACAAAGGTCCCAGCAATCAAACAGTATAGAGAAACAGGATCACAACTATTTCAAACAAGGTTTCACATTGCCCAGATTTGACTTGGTTTACTGGTTGTTACTAGGTGGGTATAAAGACAGGTTTTAAACAGGGAAATGGCATGCTGGGGTCAGATTACCAATCAGACAGTCATATATGAAGGGTAGCAGGGGTTGAGAGCATGGAAATCATTAATCAGAAGCCTGTTAGGGGTGATTATTCACAACAAGACAGAAACAACATGCCAGTCGAGAAATAAGTAGACATAGGTCTAATGTACATATAAGCAAACATGTAGACATGCTGAAAGCAGGAAACACATAGGTTAAACAGAAGTAGACATGCTAATTACAAGGAAACACATAGGTTTTAATTAAACAGAAGTAGACAGGCTGATTACAAGGAAACACATAGGTTAAACAAAAGTAGACATGCCGGTTATAAGGAAAAACATAGGCTTAATTGAATAGCAGTAAACATGCTGATTAGGAACAATAACATAAAGCACATGGATCTAATGAGATAAAAGTAGACATGCTGATTAAGGAAACACACAGATTTAATCACATAGAGGTAGAATGATAGCAGAAGTGGAGACATACCAATTAAGAGATAGCAAGAGGAAAGTAAAGCAAACATGATCCAAGGGTCTAGCCTTGGCTTTCAGCTGGCTAGATAGTGCAACAAACAAAGAGTAGGAAGAATGTGATGGAGGATAAGAGCAAAAACTTTTGTATTTCTCTATGGATGTGCGCGTGTGTGTTAAAGAAAAAGAGTGAGGCTTATATAGAATTGAGTAGAGTAAAGTAAATAAGATAAAGCAGTTTAAAGGTTTGCAAATAAGGCAAAGAAAATAATCAGTCAATCAATTAGGCAAAAATCATGGGATTATATCCAAAAATAACTCGAAATTGAGGTCTAAATAAGGTAAGTGGTAAGTCTGATAGCCAATTAGAGTCAGAACACCAAAAATCCGGCAAGTAACAGGGCAATTAGTCACAAATAAGGTAACACAAGTAAATAAAGACCAATTTAGGGGTTGGTAAGGCAGTCAGCCCATAAATTAAGCTTAATAGGAACAATTAAGGCAAGTAGTACCAATTAGGAGTCCCAAAATAAGGAAAGTAGACAAAATTACAGGAAGTAATCACCTCAGTAAACAAAGCAAATTTCAAACCCTAAACAGTTTAGGTAATCAATCAATTACTCATGAATAACGGGCAAATATTGAGGTGAGTAATGAAATAATCAATCAAACTAAAAACTGGAACTCAGTCATGAAAGAATCAGTGGAAAAAGATAATCAAATACATAGGAATTTTTTAGAAAAGTTTCACAGAAACAGACAAAGTGAAACCCTAGTTCTTAGAGAACATTAGGATCGATTAACAGCAAGGAAAACAGAAGATCTTTAAAGAAAAAATGCTATAGGAATTCGAAATCTTTTCTGATCCAAAGAGATTTGCACAGCAAATAACAAGGAAGCAAAAACCTAATCTAGAGGGATACTAAAATTGATTAACAATAAAGAGAACAAGAGATTTTAAACGAAAACTACTGGATAAACTCAAAATCACTCCAGATCTACAAAGATCTGAAAAGATTCACGTTGAAAAGATGAAGGTTTTGAGAAAAGGGCGGGGTAAAGGAAAACCACAGCCACAAAACCAACGATACTCACAAACGTTGATGAACACAAGGCGGTGTTCATAAGGAAACGAAAAGCCTAGGTCGACTCTGAGTCGAACCTCTTCGAAGTTCCCTTAGAAAACAACAAGAATCGAACAACCAGCAGAAGTAATAGGTTAGATAGGGTAGCAAAACACCAAATGACCTCATATTTGGTCAGGGATCGAAGGGGTTTGAGAGGTTTAGGGGTGAGAGCGCATCTAGGGTTTGGGTGGTTTAAGAGAGAACGGAGAAGAAGAGGGATTCAAGGGCGGTAGGGGGTCGTTTGGATTAAAAATGGAAAGGGGGAATGTGGACCGTTCATCTCAGAGATCAACGACCACGATTAGAGGAGATTTGGGCCGGGCAGGATTTAATTGGGCTAAGGTTTGGGTTAGGTTTAAGTGGGCTGGGGTTTGAATTGGAATTGGACTTGGGGTGGGGGGGGGGTCCGAATTTAAACTTAATAAAGGGCTATTTGTTAAATACCCAATTAATAATTTGTATATATAGCCAATTAAATGATAAAAATAATTTTTATGCATGAAGGTGATTTAAATAATTACTTAACATTATAAAAATATTAAAAAAATCATTTTTTGTATGGATAATGTAGTTATGCATGTGTATGGGCTATTATTGCAAAATATGCACTTATATTCTTAAAAATGCAAATATAATTGTAAAAAATATAATTAAAATATTTGAACACTCATATGAGTATAAATGCTGAATTTAGATGACTAAATCATTGTAAAGTAATATGAGGGATAATTATTGAATATTTATNCATTTTGAATTCTAGGCACATGTTTGAATTCTATCTTTGTGAATCTCTTCATTAACTCCTGCACATGATACAAGTATGGCAGTATCTTGGTGTTCTTCGTAGCCCATTCTCCTTGAACTTGGTGTACCAGAAGATCCGAATCACCAATTACCAGCAGCTCTTGTATATTCATATCGATTGCTAGATTGAGCCCCATGATGCAAGCTTCGTATTCTGCCATGTTGTTGGTGCATGGAAACCTAAGCTTTGCAGATACAGGGTAATGTTGACCTATTTCTGATACCAACACTGCTCCAATGCCCACTCATTTGAAGTTTGCAGCTCCATCGAAGAAAATTCTCCAACCGTCGTAAGCTTCAGTAATGTCCTCTCCTACAAAGGATACTTCTTCATCAAGAAAATACGTTTTCAAGGGTTCGTATTCTCCTTCCACAGGATTTTCAGCAAGATGGTCTGCCAATGCTTGCCCTTTGACCGCCTTCTGAGTTACATAGACGATATCGAACTCGCTTAACAGTATCTTCCACTTGGCTAGCTTCCCGGTTGGCATGGGCTTCTGAAAGATGTACTTCAGAGGGTCCATCCTTGATATGAGGTATGTGGTATAGGCACAGAAGTAATGCCTCAATTTCTGAGCGTTCCAGGTCAAAGCACAGCAAGTGCGTTCCAGCAGAGAGTATCGTGCTTCGTAAGGTGTGAACTTCTTACTCAAGTAGTATATGGCTTGCTCCTTTCTTCCTGTCTCGTCAAGTTGTCCCAAAACACATTCGAAAGCTCCATCTAATACGGACAGATAGAGTAGCAATGGTCTCCCAGGTTCTGCCGGGACTAGGACTGGTGGTGTGGACATGTATTCCTTGATTTTGTCAAAAGCCTTCTGACAATCTTCGGTCCAACTCATCTCAGCGTCTTTCCTCAACATTTTGAAGATGGGTTCACATATAACTGTGGACTATGCTATGAAGCGACTGATGTAGTTGAGGCGTCATAGGAAGCTCATCACGTCCTTCTTGCTCTTTGGTGGTGGTAACTCTTGAATAGCCTTAACTTTGGATGGGTCCAACTCGATTCCTCGGCGGCTGACAATGAATCCCAGCAGCTTTCCTGCGGGAACCCCGAATGCACATTTTGCGAGGTTCAATTTCATATTGTACCTTCTTAGCCTGTCAAAGAATTTTCTCAAATCCGCTATGTGATCCGCGGCCCTCTTGGATTTGATGATGACATCGTCAATATACACCTCTATTTCCTTGTGCATCATATCATGGAAGATGGTTGTCATGGCTCTCATGTAAGTAGCCCCAGCATTCTTTAGACCGAATGGCATCATCTTGTAGCAGTATTCTCCCCACGGTGTGATGAAAGCTGTTTGAGGTAGAGGCCCGGCCGCGCGAAGCAAGAGGAAATAGGTATAGGCTGGATCAATAAAAGAAAGATAAGGAAAGTGTACAAGATTCCAATCGGGCTACCTCGTCTTCTTCGTCCATCCAGATCTGGTGATAACCCGCGAAGCAATCTACAAAGGATTGGAGTTCATGCTTGGCGCAATTGTCAATCAGGATATGTATGTTTGGCAGTGGAAAGTCGTCCTTGGGACTTGCTCTATTTAAATCCCAATAGTCGACACACACCCTGACTTCCCATCTTTCTTCGGAACTGGTACAATGTTGGCCAGCCAGGTTGGGTACTCAACTACCCTAAGGACTTTGGCTTTGATCTGCTTAGTGACTTCCTCCTTGATCTTCAGGCTCATATCTGGCTTGAACTTTCTGAGTTTCTGCTTCACTGGCGGACATATTGGATTGGTAGGCAACTTGTGATCCACTATGGATATGCTCAGACCGGTCATGTCGTCATATGACCATTCAAAAATGTCCTCATACTCTTTCAGGAAACGAGTATATTCTTCCTTCTCTAACAGTGATACGTGAATGCTTATGCGAGTTTCTCTGACGGTTTCGGAATCTCCCAAATTGATTGCTTCGGTTTCGTCCAGGTTGGACTTAGGTTTGTTCTCAAAGTCCTCAACCTCTCTGACAACTTCCTCAGGTATTTCATCCTCTTCTTCTGAGTCACTATCCTTATGTTGCGTTGCCTCATTACATGTCATGGTCATCGGTTCATCAGGAAAAGTAATAATAACACTGTTGAAAGAAAAATGTGAAAGATAATAATGAATAATAAATAGCAATGCATTGATTAAATTTTGAAAATATCCAAAACAAGTACGGCTCGATGAATCGAGCAATTATTTTGAAACTAAAATGCGTCTTTAAAATAAAATTACTGAAAACATCTAAAATGCCTAGCATGGCAATAGAAATAAATTAGGCTAAATGCCAAGCTACCTAGGGACTCGGCGGGCCCGGGATGGTGTGGCAGTCCAATTCCTGAGAACAGCTCCCTTCTCCTAGTGTGATATGCTGATGATGCCAGTATGTGCGAACCAACCTTAGGGGATGGGAATAATAATAAAAAATAAAGAAAAACAAAAGGTAAACAAATTAGTAAAGATTCTAAAAAAATGCTTGCAGTATTTAAACATATATTGAGAGAATGTAAATTCGCGTCCTAATTTGGGAGCCTCGTTGTGCCCGAGGTAGGCCTAGAGACAGATAGATTTGGAGAATTTCAGTGCCAATGATTGCCTCATTTCATTAATGTACAAATAGATGAATCTAAAACGACACTAAATAATATAAGTCACTAATGGCATTGGCCTTATTACATTTGAAAAAGCAAGTAAACCTAATCTACTTGGTCCCAGAAGGACCTTCTCCAGGCTGGATGTTCTTGTCGATCAAATTCCCCAGTTCGCGCAGGTTCAGCAGTAGGTATACCCTTGCTAAATGTTCTCCTTCACTTCCTTCGGTGTTCTGGCAATCAGTGACTTTCTTCCTCATTTTTCCCTCCAATTCCATCCGACCAATGGTGGTATGTTACGGACCATGCCGAACCTGGGGACTTCGTGCCTCATTTTCTGCAAAACAAATATGGTTAGGCCCTTTCCCCCTCCAGATTCGACTATTTATACAACAATGATTAGCATATTGGCACTTATTTCTCCAAAACTAATGCACACAATCGTGGTTGCGTCCGTTGGGATTATGGAAAACCCGATGGAATTTTGGACGAGGCTTGTCTTAAAGGGTTATTATGTGGACAACATATTAACCCGGCTAGGTTTGACCATGATGCATGTACAATTAATCAGAGTAAGGTTTCTAGAGAGGTCTAGACCGGTACCCTCAAACGGACAACTTGAGGGGGAAAGGCACGGAACTGTCGACTGCACCGCTGATCAACTAGTTTTACCGAAAATACGCCTTTTCGGATTTAAAGGGTGATATATAGGAAGGGCGCAAACACTCATCAAGTGTTGCCATTGGATTGATTATGCACGAGTGGAATATGATGTTGAGCATGATTTATGCAACAATAAATAGCACGTTATCATGTATTTGCGCATTTGAAAATGATAAATGCGACATTTAATAATTGAAAGACAATTAAGAAAGAAAACAAAGAGACAAGTCAGTTTCTGTAGTAAAGGAAATCATAAATGCTTAAAAAACAGGCAATTAATTCAAATAAGGGGAGGGGAAAGGGTGCACATGTATTAACAGGATAAAGCATGTTCAAGACTAATTCACAAAAACAAGTTTGCTATGGTAAGAGCCTAATTATCCCCAGCAGAGTCGCCATGCTGTCGCGCCTCCTTTTTCCTCGCGGAGTCCGAGTTTCGACATTTTTGGGAACAACTCATTTCCTTTTGGGAAGTGGGTATGGATTTGAAGAGTCGCCACCTAAAGGATTTAAGGTGTGTTAGGACACCTAAAGCAAATAACTCATAAACTGATTTGCATTACAAGAGATTGGGTAAGGGCTCGAAATAACCTTGAGGGGAAGGTGTTAGGCACCCCTCGAGGTCAACAACGGTGGGTCCTGGCCAAACTCGAATTAGGTGAATTAGTCTTATAAGCAAACAAAGAAATTTAGACAAATAGATATTACGTTTAAAACAAGGGGTAAAGGGGGTGCTAGGTTTTTTAGCCTATCGGATCACTTCTGTGCAATGCTTGGTAATCGTCCCCAAGTTGGGGTGCTACACATAGCATTAGCGCACAGGTCATCATATCATTTATTACCCAATTACCCTGCCCTTAATGGTGATATAAGCGATTCTAATTAAACGTACTCTATGCGTGCATTACCCGTCCCTTACTTATGGTCCCGGAGGTATTTAGGACTTCTAGTTAAGGTGGATCTAGACTCTCCTATAGTGCTTAAAAGGAGAAAATCTAAGCGACAAGCAAAACAAATAGGACTGTCAGATAAAGGAACAGTTAAAGGCTCACATTTTACCTCCACAAATAAGCAGGCAATTGCACGTCTCAAACAACAATATTCCAGACACTTTAAAAGTCCCATAGAAGGATATCTAGGTGAGCACAAAGCAGAACATATGCATTGTTTTTATTAAAGCGAGGCAGAAGGTACTTAATCAGTTGCCTACTGATTTTAGGACTAGCTAAACCTAGGTAGTTTAAAAACAGTTAAACAAAGCACAGTTTTATAATTTCAAGATTTTAGTCGTCCTACAGGCTTGCCTAGGCGTGGATCAGAGATGTCCTATAAACATGATATCTAATCGATAATCAGAACCGCAATAAACCAGTAAACGATTTTACGCAGGCAGTTTGGTTCATTAGGTCCTAGAGGCATGCTGTCTAGGTGTTGAAAATTATCACAAACGTTGCGGAACTAATTTTATATATAAGTATGATATCAAGGTGTTCGGATTGCTTTTATACGTGTTTCCTATAGGCATGATTGCTACTGAAGAAACTGATTTTATATGATTTGACTGCAGGTATGATATCAAGGTGAGTGCAATAAAAGTCCTAGAACATGGTTTCTAATGCACATAGGAGAATTTATGAACATGATTGTTAAGGCTGAATTAACAACAACCTAGGGACATGATTTCTAGCGCGGATGTGAACATGCATAAATAGAAATTTAGAGCAAATAACATGATGAACCTATAAGCATGTTTTCAAATGCACGCAATAACCTATAGGCGTGGTTTCTAGTGCAGCTAGATAATCATAATAGTCCTAAGAGCATGATTTCTACCTGATTTCCCGACAAGACATATATAAAAGTCCCTCCCATTTTACAAATATCCCCAATATCTGTTTTACAAGAATTGTTATTACAGACCAAAGATTATAGAAATGAGACTGCTAAACTATAGGGAGCCTGGATAGGCACAAAATGTAAACCTGGAAAAACCAGGCCTTCAACCAAGTATGAACATGCCAATATTCTCATAGTGCACCCAATAGTATCCTGGTGTGTCAAAGTTCCCAAGGGCCTCAGGGACCCCCAGGCAATGCTCAAACCAGAAAACTTTTAAAGAAACACTTTGTGAGCACGTTTTGGAGAGCCAGCCCCAGTGTGTCAAAGTTCAGAGGAGTCTCATGGACTCCTAGGCAATGCTCACACTGAAGGGGCAAGACCTTGGATGTTCTAAGAGTAGGAGCTGAAAATAGGAGATAGTTTTAAGTAAATAGTTTTGGATTTTCTGGGGTCAGTAGGAGCAAACAGAGTCATTCAACCCTTGGAATTCAAACAAAGGTCCCAGCAATCAAACAGTATAGAGAAACAAGATCACATTTCAAACAAGGTTTCACATTGCCCAGATTTGACTTGGTTTACTGGTTGTTACTAGGTGGGTATAAAGACAGGTTTTAAATAGGGAAATGGCATGCTGGGGTCAGATTACCAATCAGACAGTCATATATGAAGGGTAGCAGAGGTTGGGAGCATGGAAATCATAAATCAGAAGCCTGTTAGGGGTGATTATTCAAAACAGGATAGAAAGAACATGCCAGTCGAGAAATAAATAGACATAGGTCTAATGTACATATAAGCAAACATGTAGACATGCTGAAAGCAGAAACGCATAGGTTAAACAGAAGTAGACATGCTGATTACAAGGAAACACATAGGTTTTAAATAAACAGAAGTAGACAGGTTGATTACAAGGAAATAAAAAGGTTAAACAAAAGTAGACATGCTGATTACAAGGAAACATATAGGTTTAATTGAATAGCAGCAAACATGCTGATTAGGAACAATAACATAAAGCACATGGATCTAATGAGATAAAAGTAGACATGCTGATTACAGGAAACACACAGATTTAATCACATAGAGGTAGAATGATAGCAGAAGTGGAGACATACCAATTAAGAGATAGCAAGAGGAAAGTAAAGCAAACATGATTCAAGGGTCTAGCCTTGGCTTTCAGCCAGCTAGACAGTGCAACAAACAAAGAGTAGGAATACTGTGATGGAGGATAAGAGCAAGAACTTTTGTATTTCTCTATGGATGTGTGCGTGTGTGTTAAAGAAAAAGAGTGAGGCTTATATAGCATTGTGTAGAGTAAAGTAAATAAGGTAAAGCAGTTTAAAGGTTTGCAAATAAGGCAAAGAAAACAATCAGTCAATCAATTAGGCAAAAATCATGGGATTATATCCAAAAATAACTCGGATTTGAGGTCTAAATAAGGTAAGTGGTAAGTCTGATAGCCAATTAGAGTCATAACACCAAAAATCCGGCAAGTAACAGGGGAATTAGTCACAAATAAGGTAACACAAGTAAATAGAGACCAATTTAGGGGTTGGTAAGGCAGTCAGCCCATAAATTAAGCTTAATAGGAACAATTAAAGGCAAGTAGTACCAATTAGGAGTCCCAAAACAAGGAAAGTAGACAAAATTACAGGAAGTAATCACCTCAATATACAAAGCAAATTTCAAACCCTAAACAGTTTAGGTAATCAATCAATTACTCAAGAATAACGGGAAAATATTGAGGCGAGTAATGAAATAATCAATCAAACTAAAAACTGGAACTCAGTCATGAAAGAATCAGTGGAAAAAGATAATCAAACACATAGGAATTTTTTAGAAAAGTTTTGCAGAAACAGACGAAGTGAAACCCTAGTTCTTAGAGAACATTTGGATCGATTAACAACAAGGAAAACAGAAGATCTTTAAAGTAAAAATGATATAGGAATTCAAAATCTTTTCTGATCCAAAGAGATTTGAACAGCAAATAACAAGGAAGCAAAACCCTAATCTAGAGGGATACTAAAATCGATTAACAATAAAGAGAACAAGAGATTTTAAACGGAAACTACTGGATAAACTCAAAATCACTCCAGATCTACAAAAATCTGAAAAGATTCACGTTGAAAAGATGAAGGTTTTGAGAAAAGGGCGGGGTAAAGAAAAAATCTAACCACAGCCACAAAACCAACGATACTCACAAACATTGATGAACACAAGGCAATGTTCATAAGGAAACGAAAAGCCTAGGTCGACTCTAAGTCAAACCTCTTCGAAGTTCCCTCAAAAAACAACACGAATTGAACAACCAGCAGAAGTAATAGGTTAGATAGGGTAGCAAAACACCAAATGACCTCATATTTAGTTAGGGATTGAAGGGGTTTGGGAGGTTTAGGGGTGACAACGCATCTAGGCTTTAGGTGGTTTCAGAGAGAGCGGAGAAGAAGAGGGATTCGAGGGCGGCGGATGTAGACAAATGACTAGGGTTAGGGGGTCGTTTGGATTAAAAATGGAAATGGGGAATGTGGACCGTTGATCTCAGAGATCAACGGCCATGATTAGAGGAGATTTGGGTCGAGCAGGATTTAATTGGGCTAAGGTTTGGGTTAGGTTTAAGTGGGCTGGGGTTTGAATTGGAATTGGACTTGGGGGGGGGGAGGTCTAAATTTAAACTTAATAAAGGGCTATTTGTTAAATACCCAATTAATAATTTGTAAAAATAGCTAATTAAATGATAAAAATTATTTTTATGCATGAATGTGATTTAAAATAATTACTTAACATTATAAAAATATAAAAAATTATTTTTTGTATAGATAATGTAGTTATGCATGTGTATGGGCTATTATTGCAAAATATGCACTTATAGTCTTAAAAATACAAATGTAATTGTAAAAATATAATTAAAATATTTGAACACTCATATGAGCATGAATGATGAATTTAGATGACTAAATCATTGTAAAGTAATATGAGGGATAATTATTTAATATTTATATAATTAAAAATGCAGAAATAAATTGATTTAGGGCCTTTAAAAGTTATAGAAAAAATTGTAAAAACACTTCTGCATGTTTGTAAATGCATGTACAATATTTTGAAAGTGTGTATGCACATTTTAAAATATATGAGGGAAAAATTGGGTATCAACAGTTACTGCCCCTACTTTTTCTTGATAACCTGCCAAACGGACGGAAACATCTCCTGTTTGGTCATTTTTTACTCAACTAGTTGAAAAAATTAAGGCTGTGTGTAAAACTTGTGGTCTAGAGTTAGCTTTTAAATATGCACCAATGCGTTCGGGGACGGGATCTTTGGCTAGACACATAGCTAAACACCCTAATGATAACGTCAAATATCTTCGTAAGAAAGCTCTGGCCGAGGAGAAAAGTGCACCTAGTCCTAGTCAGACTGACCCTATTACCGGTTCAAATCAATTTTAACCGGAAATTAACACAGGTATCGGTGGTATTTTATATTATGATCCAAGAAAAGATCGGGAAGAATTGAAAAAATTGATAACTGTTATGTGCTTACCTTATAGTTTTCCTTCTGACCCTGCGTTTGTGCATTACATTAGAAAAATGTATATTCCTATTTACAAAGGTTTTTCTCGCACAACCATAAAGAGCATATTTATAAATATAAGCATAAATATGAACAATATTTCCACTACTTATTTACTCGTATAAATTATTGTGTTGTTATTACGAATGATATTGGTAGAAGTAACAACGACTGTGATTACCTTACTGTTACATGATATTGGATTGATGAAGATTGAATAATGCACAAGCGCATAATTGATTATAGAATAATTGCTTCATGGCACATAGGAAAATTTATTACTAGCACATCTACGAATATTTGCAGATATTTTTGCATTAGTGATAAAATAATGTCGATTTCAATAGATAATGCTTCTAATAACACAAATGCTATAGACTTGCTTATCACTATTCTAAATCCTGCATTTAGTAATATTTTTCATGTTAGATGTATTTGTCATATTTACCATTTAATTGTGGGTGATGGTATGAGAATTTAAATATTCAAAATGAAAAGGTTGAAATGGCTCTTAACTGGATATTTCATTCACAACTAAATGAGCTTGAAGTTTATTTGTCGCAGCAACTTGAGAAAGTGAAACCTGACAGCACCTTTGATATTTTGCAATGGTGGAATGACAAAGAAAAATACTTTTCGGTTCTTTCAAAAATGGCCCGAGAATTTTAACTATTCAAGCTTCAGCAGTGGCATCGGAGAGCGCTTTCCATCAAGCAAGACTTCAAATCGGTGATCATAGATGCGGCGATGAAAAGCTACTTTTCCGCCACCACCAACGGAACTTCCTCCGAACCTTGAAGGATTTATGAAGTTTATAAGAGATAGCATGTAACTTGTATGAACAAAAATTAGTATGTAACTTGTATTTTTGGCACTTCTTGATTAGTTCCTTTTTCTTCTCAATGGTGGTAGTAGCACCTTGTTGTGCTCATTCCATAGGGGAGAGGAAGACTAAAAAAGATGTTGCCATATTTTTTATTGCTATAATAAAATTACAAGGCATTACTTTGAATATTTTTTTTACAACATTTTTGTCTTTAAATTTGAATAAAAAAATTAGGTTGCAATTCTATAATAAAATTACAAGGCAATTCCTTAGATGCTTTTTAACATATATTTGTCTCTAAGTTGTATTTAATTAAAAAAGTTACCGCATAGCCGTTGGGCCCATTTAGCCCGTTTCGACTGCGGGCACGGCCCGTTTAGCCCGGGACCATGAGTTAGTGGGTCCGTACCCGGACTAGTTCTTACAAAAAGCACGTTTAGCCCAGGACCATTTGAACCGTTTATTTAGAGACCGAGACCGCCCCGGGCACGTGGCCCATTTGGCCCGTTTGTGTCATGACCCAAGTTCTCCCTCCGTGAACTGTCGTGACGGCACCTAGTCTCTACGACTAGGTAAGCCTAACATTTTGCGGAAATAAAATGAAAACATGAAAACTAACAATTTAACTGGTAAATTAATTAAGAAGTTTAGATGCCGCTCGGCATATACAATAAACACTCTCGAACTGAACATAAATACTCCCAAAACCCGAAATATCATGAGTCACAAGCTACAGAAGTAAATAGTGCTTCTAAGCTCTAGAAAACTATCAACGAAGAAAATACAGGAAGTCTTTAACTTAAGGAAGAATAAAGAGGGACTTCTAGGTCTCCGGACGCGGCAGATATACCTCTAAGTCTCTAAGATCGCCTCGCCTCACTGGAAATATGACTTGGAAGAGGTACCTGGATCTGCATACGAAAAACATGTGCAGGAAAGGGCATGAGTACACCACAACGGTACCTAGTAAGTCCCAAGCCTAACCTCAGTCGAGTAGTGACGAGATCAGGTCAGGGCCATACTGGTTTATATATATAATAAGATAAAACAGTATGAAATATCGCAGTAAAGATAAATGCTAACAGTCAATGAAAATGAAATCAAAGAAAAACATCAATTCAATACACAGAGATACCACAGGGGATCTCCCAGGATACCATCCCGTAGTCCAAACGTAAATGTACAGAGGATCTCCCGGGATACCTTCCCGTAGTCCCAATCGTAAATGTGCAGCGGGAACTTCCGAAATACTGTTCCGTAGTCCCAAAATCAATATACAGTACAGGGGTATCTTCCGATATACCGTCCCGTAGTCCCAAACATAAACATGCAGGGGAATCTCCGAAATACCTTTCCGTAGTTCCAAAGTAAATACACAACTCATTCAATATAACAACAGTTTCAACAAGGAAAAATCTACAGTTCTAATTAAGTTCGTATCAAGGGAAGACAGGTAATTCTTACTCTAAACATGCTACACAGAGTCCAGGTAGGCAGTTAAAGCAGTTAAGACGGTTAAGGCACGTAAGCATGCTTTCCTAGCTAAACAGGATGGCTACATATACTAGTATTGCTCAATTAAAAGAAAACATAGATATTTACTTAATGAAAATGGGGGTTTTCCACAAATAGCCCGTGTACGCACTCGTCACCTCGCGTACACGGTATTCATATATCAAACAGTACCAAATCCTAAGGGGAGTTCCCCCACACAAGGTTAGGCAAGCCACTTACCTCGAACCAAGCTCAAATCAATCCGAAATCACGCTCTTGCCACGAGTATCCAACTCCGAGTGGCCCAAATCTAATCAAATCAATTACATGACGTAAATATAGCTACAAGAAACTAATTTAGCTAATGAATTCAAAGCTAAGGCAAGAAAATAAGAAAACGCCCAAAAATCCTCCGCGGGCCCACGTCTCGGAATCAGGTAAAAATCCCAAATTATGAATACCGGTTCACTCACGAGTCTAACCATACCAAATTTACTCAAATCCGATACCAAATCTCGATCAAAATCCCAAAATTTGGCCTAAGAACCTTTCTCAATTTTCCCCAATTTTTCACCCTAAATCCTAAATTAAATGATGAAATTAAGCTTATTAATGGGATATAGTCAAAAGGAGTTAGGAATCATTACCCATAAACTTCCTCCGAAAATCTCTCCAAATTTTGCCTTCTATCGAGCTCTCAATCAAAATTTGGAGTTATGAACTCAAACCCTCGATTTCTCTCTTTTTTGCCCAGCGATTTCCGCTTCTGCGCTCCTAGGACCGCATCTGCGGTCCCGCACCTGCGGAAGAATCATCGCAGGTGCAAAATCCACTTAACTGGGCTGGGGCTGCATTTGCGGGCACTAGGCCGCATCTGCGAGCCCGCTTTTGCGGTCCCCCAGCCGCACCTGCGATCCCAGCTGCCAAGGTCCATATCCGCTTCTGCGGCTCCCTAGCCGTTTCTGCGGCTCCGCACCTGCGGTCCCAAATCCGCAGGTGTGAAAACAATAGATGCAACAAACTTCAGCAAAGGCATAAGTCCCAAACACATACGTTAAGTATCCGAAACTCACCCGAGGCCCCCGGGACCTCAACCAAAAATACCAATCAATCCTAAAACATCATACGAACTTAGTCAAGCCCTCAAATCACATCAAACAAACGCTAAAACCACGAATCACCCTCCAATCCAAACTTAATGAACTTGAAGTTTTAAAATTCTACAACCGATGCCAAAACCGATCAAACCACGTCCGATTGACCCCAAATTTTGCACACAAGTCATATTCAACACTACGGACCTACTCCAACTTTCGGAATCGGATTTCGACCTCGATATCGAAAATTCCGCTATCGGCCCGAAACTCCAAATATTTAACTTTCGCCATTTCAAGCCTAAATGAGGTACAGACCTCAAAAACACAATTCGGACACCCCCTATGCGCGAAATCACCCAACGGAGCTAACGGAATTGATGCAATTCCATTCCGGAGCCGTCTTCACACTATTCCGACTACGGTCCGAATTCTAAGACTTATGCTCTCATTTAGGGACTAAGTGTCCCAAAAGACTCCGAAACTCAAAATGAATCATCCCGGCAAATCACAATAGCAGAAGAAGACACGCGGGAAGTAGTTAATAGGGGATCGGGGCGTTAATTCTCAAAACGATCGGCCGAGTCATTACATCCTTCCCCTCTTAAAACATTCATTCTTCCTCGAACGAGCATAGAGACATACCTGAAGTGGTGAAAAGATGAGGAAAACGGCTGCGCATATCCTTCTCGGTCTCCCAAGTCGCCTCCTCGACCGTCTGACCCCGCCACTGAACTTTTACTGACGCAATGCTCTTTGACCTCAGCTTTCAAACCTGCCTGTCCAATATAGCCACTGGCTCCTCAACATAAGATAGATCCTTGTCAAACTGGACTGAACTGAAATCCAACACGTGAGACGGATCGCCGTGATATCTCCGGAGCATCGAAACATGAAATACCAGATGAACTCCTGCCAAGCTGGGAGGTAAGGCAAGCTCATAAGCAACCTCCCCAACACGCCATAACACCTCAAAGGGACCAATAAACCTTGGGCTCAACTTGCCCCTCTTTCTAAATCTCATAACGCCCTTCATAGGCGAAACCCGAAGCAAGACCCGCTCTCCCACCATAAATGAAATATCGTAAACCTTCCGGTCCGCATTACTCTTCTGTCTGGACTGGGTTGTGCGAAGTCTATCCAGAATCACCTTAACCTTCTCCAAAGCATCCTGAACCAAGTCTGTGCCCAATAATCTAGCCTCGCCTCGCTCGACCAACCCACCGGGAACCTACACCGCCTACCATACAGAGCCTCATATAGTGCCATCTGAATGTTGGACTGATAACTGTTGTTGTTGTAGGCAAACTCCGCAAGTGGCAAGAACTGATCCCAAGAACCTCCAAACTCCATCACACATGCATGAAGTATATCCTCAAGAATCTGAATAGTGCGCTCGTACTGTCCGTCCGTCTGGGGGTGAAATGTTGTGCTCAACTTCACCCGAGTATCCAACTCATGTTGTACGCCTCTCCAGAATCGTGATGTAAACTGAGTACCTCTATCTAAAATGATGGAAACTGGAATAGCATGCAGGTGAACAATCTCTCAGATATAAATCTCAGCCAACCGCTCTAAAGAATAGGTAGTACACACAGGAATGAAGTGCGCGGACTTGGTCAAACAGATCCACAATCACCCAAATAGTATCGAACTTCCTCAAAGTTCGTGGGAGTACAACTACAAAATCCATGGTGATCCGCTCTCACTTCCACTCCAGAATCTCTATCTGTTGAAGCAAGCCACCCGGTCTTTGATGCTCATATTTCACCTACTGACAATTGAGGCACCGAGCTACAAACCCAGCTATATCTTTCTTTATCCTCCTCCACCAATAGTGCTGCCTCAAATCCTGGTACATCTTGCGACACTCGGATGGATGGAATACTACGAACTGTGGACCTCCTCTAGAATCAACTCCCGAAGCCCATCAACATTGGGCACACATATCCGGCCCTGCATCCTCAATACCCCGTCATCACCAATGGTCACATCTATGGCATCATCACGCAAACCTTGTCCTTGAGGACAAGAAAATGAGGATCATCATACGCGCTCTCTGATACGATCAAACAAGGAAGACCGAGAAACCACACAAGCTAGGACCCGACTAGGCTCCGAAATATCCAATCTCACAAACTGGCTTGCTAAGGCCTGAACATCCATTGCCATGGGTCTCTCTGCTGCTGGTAGATAAGCCAAACTCCCCAAACTCTACGCCCGACAACTCGAAGCATCGGCCACCACATTGGCCTTCCCCCGGTGGTACAAAATGGTGATATCATAATCCTTAAGCAGCTCTAACCACCTCCTTTGATGCAAATTAAGATCCTTCTGCTTGAACAGTTGCTGCAAACTCCGGTGATCGGTGTAGATCTCACAAGGGACTCCGTACAAATAGTGCCTCCAAATCTTCAAGGCATGAACAATAGCAGCTAACTCAAGATCGTGGACAGGATAGTTCTTTTCATGCACCTTCAACTGTCTGGACGCGTAGGCAATCATCCTACGGTCCTGCATCAACACCGCACCGAGGCCAACTTACGACGCATCGCAATAGACTGCATAAGACCCCGAACTCGTAGGAAATATCGATACTGGTGCTGTAGTCAAAGTTGTCTTGAGCTTCTGAAAGCTCTCCTCACACTCTTCCGCCCACCTGAACGGGGCACCCTTCTGGGTCAGCCTAGTCATAGGTGTTGTAATAGATGAGAATCCCTCAACAAATCGACGGTAATAACTCGCCAAACCAAGAAAACTACGGATCTCTGTAGCTGAGGATGGTCTGGGCCAACTCTGCACTGCTTCCACTTTCTTCGGATCCACCTTGATCCCTTCACTCGATACTACGTGACCCAAGAATGCCACGAAATCCAACCAGAACTCACATTTTGAGAACTTCGCATATAATTTCTTTTCTCTCACTGCCTGAAGTACTGTCCTCAGGTGCTGCTCATGATCTTCCCGACTTTGGGAGTACACCAGAATGTCATCAATAAAGACAATGACGAACGAGTCAAGATATGGCCGGAATACACTGTGCATAAAATGCATAAATGTTGTTGGGGCATTGGTCAGCCCAAAAGACATAACAAGGAACTCGTAATGACCATACCGAGTCCTGAACGCAGTCTTCGGGATATCTGGCTCCCAAATCTTCAACTGATGATAACCTGAACGCAAATCAATCTTGGAAAACACTCGGGCACCCTATAACTGATAAAACAGGTCATCAATACGAGGCAAAGGATACCGATTCTTCACTGTAACTTTGTTCAACTGGCAATAATCAATGCACATACGCATAGAACCATCCTTTTTCTTCACAAACAAGACAGGAGCACCCCAAGGTGACACACTGGGCCGGTTAAAGCCCATATCAAGCAATTCCTGTAACTGTTCCTTTAACTCCTTCAACTCAGGAGGAGCCATACGATAAGGAGGAATAGAGATGGGCTGAGTGCCCAGTAACAAATCAATGCCAAAATCAATATCTCTGTCGAGCACATGCTAGGAAGATCAGTTGGAAACACATAAGGGAAGTCCCGCACTAGTGGGACTGAATCAACTGTAGGGGTATCAATACTGACATCTCTCACATAAGCTAGATACGCATCACACCCCTTCTCAACCATTCGCTGAGCTTTAAGAAATGAAATAACTCTACTAGGAGTGTAATCTAAAGTACCCCTCCACTCTAATCGCGTTAAACTTGGCATAGCCAGCGTCACGATCTTGGCGTGACAATCAAGAATAGCATAATGGGGCGACAACCAGTCCATGCCCAAAATAACATCAAAATCTTCCATGCTGAGCAATAATAAATTGGCTCTGGTCTCAAAACCACTAAGAGAAATCAAACACGACCGATAAATGCGGTCCACAACAAGAGAATCTCCCACAGGAGTAGAAACATAAACAGGGGAACTCAAAGAATCCTGAGATACGCCCAAATGCGGGGCAAAATAAGAGGACACATAGGAATAAGTGGAGCCTAGATCGAATAGAACCGAGGCATCTCTATGACAGACCGGAACAATACCTGTAATGATAAAATCGGAAGCAACAGCCTCTGTACGGGCGGGAAGGGCATAGTATCTGGCCTGGCCTCCCCCTCTAGGGCGACCCCTACCTCCCTGACCTCCACCTCTAGCTGGCTGAGCAAGTGGGGGGCAACTGGTGCTGTGATCATGGCCTGGGAACCCTGTGGAGCACGATGTGGCTGAGAAGTCTGTGGAGGTGCACCCATCCTAAGTCTAGGGCAATCCCTCACCATATGGCGTGTGTCGCCACACTCAAAACAAGCTCTGGGAGGGTGTGGCGGCTATGACTAGCTCGGGCCAGGTCTACTGGACTGACCACTAAAAGCACCCCGTGCAGGAGGTGCACTAGATACTGGAGGTGCATAATAAGGCTCCTGAGGTCTAGGAGGAGCTGGAATACCACTGGCTGCAGGAAGAGCTAAATGAACGGGGAAACTCATATAACCCCTACCATGACGAACTGCAGCTGGGGCACGGGCACCAGAATAATGGCCCGACTCTCAAGACCTCTTGGCCTCTCTCTCCTCCCTATCCCGAGCAAGCATGCCCTCTACTCTCCTAGCAATACTCACCACCTGTTGATAGGCAATATCCATCTCTAACTCCCGGGCAATGCTAGACCTGATGTTGGGAATGAGCCCCTCAATAAACTGGCAAACTCTCTCTCGAACTGTAGAAACCAAGGCCGGTGCATGTCTAGCCAAGTCACTGAAATGGACAGCATACTCCGAAACAGTCATAGTACCCTGGCGCAAATGCTCAAACTCCGTGCGCCATGTGTCCCTGAGGTTCTGAGGGACATACTCCCTCAAAAACATATCCGAGAACTGTGTCCATGTAAGGGAAGATGCCTCAGCCGGACTGTCCAACTCAAAAGTACGCCATCACTAATAGGCTGCCCCTCGGAGTTGGAAGGCAGTGAAAGAAACCCCACTTGACTCTGCTATACCCATAATGTGGAGGACACGGTGACACTCCTCCAGAAATCCCTGAGCATCCTATGATGGTAGACCAATGAATGTAGGAGGGTCGTACTTCTTGTACCTCTTAAGCCTCCGTTGCTCCTCCTCTGAAACTGCTGCCCTACCTCCGGCTAAGTTGGGGCTACAGGCGGTACCAGTATAACCTCTGGGATCTGATCAACCTGAACCCGCTGCTCTGGAGTGTGGGCGGCGGGAGTCTGTGCTCCTTCCCCGGCCTGAGATGTGGTTGCAGCAAGGGGAATCAACCCTGCCTGAGCTAAAGTGCTGTACATGCTCATGAACTGTGCAAGGGTCTCCTAGAGAGCTGGAGTAGTGGTAGTAGGCGTATCAGGCGCATAGGCTCCGGCTGAAGCTGCTGGTGTCTCCTCTGTAGCATCTCGCGCGGGTGCTCGGGCTGCACCACGTGCGCGTCCTCGGCCTCTACCCCGGCCCCAGCCTCTGGCAGCTCTAGTAGAGGGCGCGGGTGCATGGTCATCTCCGGTAGCACGTGTCCTCACCATCTGTGAGAGAATACAAGATATAAGTTTAATATTTCGAATTCAATAATCTCGCACGACAAGGAATCAAATGAAGTGGGATTTTCCTAACAGTTCCATAGCCTTTCGAAGATAAGTACAGACGTCTCCGTACTAATCCGCGAGACTCTAATAAATCGGCTTGTGACTCATGACTCCTATAAACCTAGAGCTCTGATACCAACTTGTCACAACCCAAGTTCTCCCTCCGTGAACTGTCGTGACGGCACATAGTCTCTACGACTAGGTAAGCCTAACATTTTGCGTAAATGAAACGAAAACATGAAAACTAACAATTTAACAGGTAAATTTAATTAAGAAGTTTAGATGCCGCTCGGCATATACAATAAACACTCTCAAACTGAACATAAATACTCCCAAAATCCAGAATATCATGAGTCACAAGCTACAGAAGTAAATAGTCCTTCTAAACTCCAGAAAACTATCAATGAAGAAAATACAGGAAGTCTTTAACTTAAGGAAGAATAGAGAGGGACTTCTAGGTCTGCGGACGCGGCAGATATACCTCGAAGTCACTAAGATCGCCTCGCCTCACTGGAATAATGACTGGGAAGAGTTACCTGGATCTGCACACGAAAAACATGTGCAGGAAAGGGCATGAGTACACCACAGCAGTACCCAGTAAGTGCCATGCCTAACCTCGGTCGAGTAGTGACGAGATTAGGTCAGGGCCCTACTGGTTTAATTATATAATAAGATAAAACAGTATGAAAAATCGCAGTAAAGATAAATGCTAATAGTCAATGAAAATGAAATCACAGAAAAACATCAATTCAGTACACAGAGATAACCACAGGGGATCTCCCTTGATACCGTCTTGTAGTCCCAAACATAAATGTACAGAGGATCTCGCAAGATACCGTCCCGTAGTCCCAATCGCAAATGTGCAGGGGGATCTCCTGGAATATCATTCCGTAGTCCCAAAGTAAATATCCAGTACTGGGGGATCTCCCGGGATACCGTCCCGTATCCCAAACATAAACGTGCAGGGGGATCTCCCGGGATACCGTTCTATAGTCCCAAAGTAAATACACTACTTATTCAATATAACAATAGTTTCAACAAGGAAAAATCTACAGTTCTAATTAAGTTCGTAGGAAGACAGGTAATTCTTTCTCTAAACATGCTACACAAAGTCCAGGTAGGCAGTTAAAGCAGTTAAGACAGTTAAGGCACGTAAGCATGCTTTCCTAGCTAAACAGGATGGCTACATATACTAGTATTGCTCAATTAAAGGAAAATATAGATATTTACTTAATGAAAAAAGGGTTTTTCCACAAATAGCCCGTGTACGCACTCGTCACCTTATGTACACGGCATTCATATATTAAACAGTACCAAATCCTAAGGGGAGTTCCCCAACACAAGGTTAGGCAAGCCACTTACCTCGAACCAAGCTCAAATCAATTCGAAATCACGCTCTTGCCATGAGTATCCAACTCCGAGTGGCCCAAATCTAATCAAATCAATTACATAACGTAAATATAGCTACAAGCAACTAATTTAGCAAATGAATTCAAAGCTAAGGCAAGAAAATAGGAAAACACCCAAAAATCCTCCTCGGGCCCACGTCTCGGAATCAGGTAAAAATCACAAATTATGAACACCCGTTCACTCATGAGTCTAACCATACCAAATTCACTCAAATTCGATACCAAATCTCGATCAAAATCCCAAAATTCGGCCTAAGAACTTTTCTCAATTTTGCCCAATTTTTCACCCTGAATCCGAAATTAGATGATGAAATTAAGCTTAGATTAATGGGATATAATCAAAAAGGAGTTAGGAATCATTAACCACAAACTTCCTCCGAAAATCTCTCCAAATTTCACCTTCTACCGAGCTCTCAATCAAATTTTGAAGTTATGAACTCAAACCATCGATTTCTCTCTTTTCTGCCCGGCGATTTCTGCTTCTGTGCTCTTAGGACCGCATCTGCGGTCCCGCACCTGCGGAATAATCATCGCAGGTGCGAAATCCACTTAACTGGGCTGGGGCCGCATCTGCTGGCACTAGGCCGCATCTGCGAGCCCGCTTCAACGGTCCCCCAGCCGCACCTGCGATCCCAGCTGCCAAGGTTCATATCCGCATCTGAGGCTTCTGTTGCTCCGCACCTGCGGTCCAAAATCTACAGGTGCGAAAACAACAGGTGCAGCAAACTTCAGCAAAGGCATAAGTCCCAAACCAATCCGCTAAGCATCCGAAACTCTCCCGAGGCCCCCCGGGACCTCAACCAAACATACCAACCAATCCCAAAATATCATACGAACTTATTCAAGCCCTCAAATCACATCAAACAAACACTAAAACCACGAATCACCCTCCAATCCAAACTTAATGAACTTGAAATTTCAAAATTCTACAACCGATGCCGAAACCGACCAAACCACGTCTGATTGACCCCAAATTTTGCACACAAGTCATATTCAACACTACAGACCTACTCTAACTTCCGGAATCAGATTCCGACCCCGATATCAAAAATTCCACTATTGGCCTGAAACTCCAAAAATTCGACTTTCGCCATTTCACGCCCCTAAGCCCGAAATCACCCAACGGAGATAACGGAATTGACGAAATTTCATTCCGGAGCCGTCTTCACAGTGTTCCGACTACTGTCCAAATTCTTAGACTTAAGCACTCATTTAGGGACTAAGTGTCCTAAAACACTCCGAAACTCAAAATGAATCATCCCGGCAAATCACAATAGCAGAAGAAGACACGGGGGAAGCAGTTAATAGGGGGTCGGGGCGTTAATTCTCAAAATGACCGGCCGGGTCGTTACAGTTTGAGGCCCAACCCACTTACCGCCCTTAATCTAAGCTAGCGTATGGACATAGACTTGATTGGAAATTTAAAAAAGACTTTTTAAAGTTATGTTGAAAAATAATTTTGGAAGTTGAAGTTGTGTTTGGACATACATCTTATGTGGAAAAAACTTAAAATTTTGTGAGTGAAAGAAAAAAATTCATTTAGGAACTTGGAAATTTTTGATTTTTTCCCCCCAAAACATGATCATATTTCATAATGAAAAAATATATTTGGCCACACTAATAATGGCCCAAATGTCCCGAATGGGGGCATTGTGGTAATTTGTACAGCTTTTGAGGGCATAATGGATAATCGAGCATTTAATTTTTCCATCTCTACCCTTTAGCAGAGTTTTATTTCAATTCAATTTTTCCAAACAACTCTCTCTCATTATTTAAATTATATTACCTTCCCAAGGCCTCTTTCACATATACACATGCATGTCTACATCCTTTTCCATAAAGTACTCAATGCACATATACACATACTATACCAGAGGAAATACGTATACATTTAAACTACTATACTCATCTTGCATTGGTCACTTTCTAACCCTAAACTCTTAAATATATAGTGCTTCACCTAAGAAGTTTTTCCAGCCCCCATTTCTTTTCTATATTTAATTTCTCCTTCTTCATCTCTTATTTTTTTTTTAGTGTTAAGGGTTAGACTAAGGAATGGGAGACGGGGAGAGGAATAATACTTCGAAAGTCTATATTGTATTTCGTGCTAAGAGGCCTAGATTATAAAACCCTTGACGTCAGTGTGCTCCTATGGTTACTGGTGTCAATGATAGCATCTTCCAGGCTTTCAAATCGTGTGATGAATCCATAGCAGCATTCAATGAGTTCAAAAAGAAATTGTCAAGCTGAGAATATATATCGGCATCGAAGGTGTATGTGATTTTGTATGGTAAGAGGCCCAGATTATGCAACTCTTGGTGTGAGTTTGCTCCTATGGTTATAGGTTTCAAATGAAGCATCTTCCAGTTTTTCAAATATTATGATGAAGCATAACAACATTCAATGAATTCCAAGAAGAAAATACTGACAGTGAAGAACCATCTTCAAGTTTGTTTGTAGATGAAAGTGGTGTAGGGGTTGAAGGTGACAATAGAGCAAGTGTTCTTTCATCTATGTTGTTAGCTGGAATATTTTTAGAGATGAAAATATCAGAAAATTATTTATTTTGATTATTAATAAAACTATTTATCCCTTTATGAACTGAATATCTTGTCTATATTGTTGGATGTTAATTGAAAAGTGTGATGACCCGATAGGTCATCTAGAGTTTAAACCCTTAATTCTATGTTTCAAAACCTCAAATAGCTCCATTTATCCTTCCTCGATTTGCTTGCGCAATCCGTGTCTTTTTCCAGAAGGTTTTTACGTGAAAAAAATTGATAAAAATATGTGAAATCGTGCCTTAAAACTCATCTGAGTTGACTTCGGTCAGCATTTTGAGAAAACAGACCCGGATCAGTATTTTGACATTCCCGGTGGGTTTGTATCGTGATTTGGGACTTGGACGTATGCTCGGAATCGAATTCGGAAGTCCCTAACATGAATGTGACTTGGTTGCTACCGGGTCCGGACTCGGGTTCTGGCACTTGTTATAAGTTCATTACTGTATTTATGACTAGTCTATAAAACTTGATGCAAAATGCAGTTGATTTGACGTAATTCGGACGTCTGGTTGTTAAAATGAAAGTTCTTAAGTTTTTTTGAAAAATTGATTTGTTTTGGTGTCCGATTCGTAGCTCTAGGTGTTATTTTGGTGTTTGATCGCGCGAGCGAGTTCGTATGATGGTTTTATACTTAGAAAATAGGTGGTGCATGTGTGTTCTGGTGCTCGATTGTAGACTTCGCAATTGCAAGGTTTGGCTCGCAAATGCGAGCCTCGCATGTGCAAAGAAGACTTCGCATTTACGAGCGTGGGGTGGGGGCTGGTTTCTCGCATTTGCGAGATTTGGGTCACAATTGTGATCTTTTCAGGTTCATATTTGTGAACATATTGTTTGTATTTGCGAAGGCAGCAGAAGTACGAAGGCTTTTTTGCATTTGCGGGGTTCGCAACCAGGTCGCAGTTGCGACATCTGCGCCTGGTCAAAAGCTGAAATAGATGAGATTTCAGCTCATTCTTTCAAATTTTCAACCCTAAACACCCTAGAGGCGACTTTTCCAAGAGCTCTTCTTCCTCAATTCATTGATAAGTAAGTCTAACCTACTTTCTTTCAATTACCCACTACATTTCATAAGATTTCAACCTTAAATCTAGGATTTTCATGGTAGAAATTGAAAATTTGGGTAGAATTAGGGTTGTAAAATTGGAATTTAGACCTCGAATTGAGGTCGGATTTCGAAACAAATTGCATAACTGGGCCCGAGGGTGAATGGGTGATCGGGTTTTGGTCCGAACCTCGAGTTTTGACCAAGAGGGCCTGGGGGTTGACTTTTGTTGACTTTTTCAATAATGGCCTAAATTGAACCTCTTTCAATCGTGAGTAGTTTCTAAGCTTAATTTTAATCGTTTGGTTTATAATTTACTATATTTGGTTGGTTTGGACGTTTGTTCAAAGGGCAAGGACGTGATTGAATTTTTAGTGGATTGTAGAGTAAGGTAAGTGTTGGGTTTAACCTTGATTTAAGGGAATTAGGAACCTTTGAGTTATGTGCTATGTGAAATTCATGTGTTGCATCGTATATGCGAGGTGACGAGTGTATATACGCCGCGAAAATACTAGTTTCCCTGTTTTTCCGCATTTCATTAATTATTTCCTTCCATGCCTTAACTGTTATGTGCTTTAAATGCTTCCCATGCCTTTATTTGCTACTCATCACTTATTTCTGGCATTTCATCACTTCATACGAGACTCTAAGGATTGGTATTTCTGGAATTCACTGGTTTTCTTTAGGGATTGAGTTATTTTCTTAAGTTAACTGCCTTATTTTGTTTCTGTATTCTCGTTTCCTATCATTAATTTATATTGCGTACATGTTATATTATAAGTGACCCGCCTTAGCCTCGTCACTACTTCGTCGAGGTTAGGCTCTGCACATATAGAGTACTTAGGGTCGGTTGTACTCGTACTACACTCTACATTTCTTGTGCAGATTTTGGAGTCGGCACCAGCGGCGGTCAGTAGTGTGCTCACGTTGACTATCAGTGTGGAGACTTGAGGTACAACTGCTCGGCGTTTGGAGCTCTGAAGTCCCCTCCTACTTTGTCCTAGCTATTTATTTTTCTTTCAGACAGCTTTACTTTTATTCAGACCTTTATTTGTAGTATTCTAGTAGCTTGTGCACTTATGACACCAGATTCGGGTTGTATTAGAGATTTCAGTTGTTATGTTTTCCACTCTTTACTTCAGCATTTATTTCAGTTATTTCGGTTTCTTCATTATTATTTAATTTAAACTGTTAAAAATGGATAAATTATTCTAATTTTGGCTTTCCTAGCAAGTAAAATGATATGCCCCATCACGATCCCGAGGGTGGGATTTGCAGGTCGTGACAAGTTAGTGCCAGAGCACTAGGTTACCTAGGTCTCATGAGTCACGAGCATGCTTAGTAGAGTCTGAAGGATCGGTACAGAGACGTCTGTACTTATCTTCCCGAGGCTATGGAGTTTAGGAAAAATGTCACTTCTTTCTTACTTTGTCGTGCGACTTTATTCTATCATTGATGATTGAACCCTTCTATTCTTGTTCTCTCGCAGATGGCGAGAACACGCACTGCATCTACCGTCGGACAGGAGATGGAGCCCCCTTATGGCAGCTGTGACTAAGGGTAGAGGATGAGGCCTAGGTCGCGCCAGAGGCCGAGGTAGAGGCAGAGCTCATCCTAGAGCTCGAGCAGCACTGGCAGCGGAGCCTCAGGTAGATTTGGATGAGGAGGTTCCAGCTTATACTGTACCTGTGTGACCAGCTCAGGTCCTGGAGGGGTTCATAGCCACTCTAGTACTTCAGGGTGCTCTAGTCCGTTTGGCGGGCCTTATGGAGAGTGTGGCCTAGACCGGTACCTTTCCGGTGGCACCAGCCGTCTCTCAGGCTGGGGGAGGAGCACAAACTCATGCTACTCACACCCTGGAGCAGATGGCTCCCTAGTATCAAACACCCGCAGCCCCGCCAGTTGGGGTAGCTCAGCCGGTTATTGCGGCACAGGCCGGTGATAGGCCCACCATGTCTTTTGAGGCTTTATTGAGACTGGACAAGTTTACTAAGCTCTTTCCAGTTCGCTTCAGTGGTGCAACTTCTGAGGACCCACAGGACTATCTTGACTGTTGCTATAAGGTGCTGTAGAACATGGGTATAGTTGAGATCAATGGGGTCAATTTGGCTGTGTTTCAGATGACGAGTTCCGCCAAGAGATGGTGGAAAGATTTTATGTTGACCAGACTAGCTGGGTCACCTGCACTTACTTGGGATTAGTTCTCACAGCTATTTCTGGAGAAGTTCATCTCGGTCACCCTGAGAGAGGAGTATCGCATGCAGTTTGAGCATCTTTAGTAGGGGAGTTTGATTGTCATTCAGTACGAGACCCATTTTGTGGACCTAGATCTTTATGCCATTATGTTGCTTCCTACTGAGCGGCAGAGGGAGAGGAGATTTATTGATGGACTCACTTACACTATCAGGCTACAAACGGCCAAGGAGACCCGGAGTGATATTTCCTTCCAGACGGATATAAATATTGCTAGATAGATCGAGATGGTTCGTGCTGAAGAGAGGGGGCAGAAGTCGAATAAGAGGCCTCGTCATTTTGGTAGTTTCAGTGGTGCCTCATCTGGAGGCAAGGGTGCTTTTGGTAGAGGACATCCTCCTAGACCATTTCATTCAGCGCTTCAGGCATCTCATAGTGCTTCAGGGAGTTATGGTCCTTATGTGCCTTATTCTGGACAGCCAGCCTATAGTGCACCATCAGCTTCTATCAGTGCGCCTTCGATTCAGAGCTATCACCGTGGTTACCCGACCCGCAGTAGGATTTTTGAGTGTGGTGGTATGGAGCACATCAGGAGGTCCTGTCAGAGGTTATTAGGCGACATGCCACAGTAGAGTTCTCGTGCCATGGTTCCGGCACCGGTTGCCCCACCGTCCGCTTAGCTAGCCAGGGGCAGGGGTTAGGCAACCAGAGGTGGGGTCAGGCCATTAGAGGTAGAGATCAGGCCGTTAGAGGTGGAGGCCAGCCATCTAAAGACCATCCTAGAGATGTGGCTCAGAGTGGTGGGGCCCAGCCCCGATGCTATGCTTTTCCAGCTAAACCTGAGGCTAAGTCAGTGCCAGTTGTTCGTGAGTTTCCAGAGGTGTTTCCTGCTGACCTGTCACGGATGCCGCCCGACAGGGATATTGATTTTTGTATTGATTTGGCTCCGGGCACTAAGCCCATTTCTATTACGCCATATTGTATGGCCCAGCTGGAGTTGAAGGAGTTGAAGGAGCAGTTGCAATATTTGCTAGATAAGGGCTTTATCAGACCTTTCTTGCCTTGGGGTGCACCTGTGTTGTTCGTGAAGAATAAGGATGGGTCGATGAGGATATGTATAGACTATCGGCAGTTGAACAAAGTCTCTATCAAGAACAAGTATCTGTTGTCGAGGATTGATGACTTATTTGATCAGCTTCAGGGTGCCAAAGTATTTTGGAAGATTGATTTGAGGTCTGGCTACCATCAGTTAAGGATTAGGGCATCTGATGTCCCTAAGACGGCTTTTCAGGCTCGATATGGGCATTATGAGTTGTTGGTGATGTCATTTGGGTTGACAAATTCCCCTGCAACATTTATGGATTTGATGAACCAGGTGTTCAAACCCTACTTGGATTCTTTTGTGATTGTATTCATTGATGATATCTTGATCTACTCCCGCAGTCGAGATGAGCATGAGCAGCATCTTCGGAATGTACTTTAGACTCTAAGAGATAGCCAATTATACGCCAAGTTTTCAAAGTGTGAGTTTTGGTTAGACTCAGTCGCCTTTTTGGGACACGTTGTATCGGCAGAGGGCATAAAGGTGGATCCTAAGAAGATTGAGGCAGTTCAGAATTGGGCTAGACCTACTTCAGCTATAGAGATCTGGAGTTTCCTAGGTTTGACGGGTTATTACCGCCGGTTCATGGAGGGGTTTCGTCCATAGTAGCCCCATTGACCAGATTGACCCAGAAGGGTGCCCCATTCAGATGGTCGGATGAGTGCGAGTTGAGCTTTCAGAAGCTCAAGACTGCTTTGACTATGGCGCTAGTGTTGGTGTTGCCTACCGATTCAGGATCTTACAAGGTGTACTGTGATGCATCTCGTATTGGGCTCGGAGCGGTATTTATGCAGGATGGCAGGGTGATTGCATATGTGTCGCGGCAGTTAAAGGTTCATGAGAAGAATTACCCTGTTCATTAATTAGAGTTGCAGCCATTGTTCATGCGCTGAAGATTTGGAGGCACTATCTGGTCGTGTGAGGTATTCATGGATCATCAGAGTCTACAGTATTTGTCAAACAGAAGGATCTCAACTTGAGGTAGAGGAGGTGGTTGGAGCTGTTGAAAGATTATGATATCACCATTTTTTATCACCCTGACAAGGCCAATGTGGTGGCCGATGCCTTGAGTAGAAAAGTCGTGAGTATGGTAGCCTTGCGTATATCCCAGTTGGTGAGAGACCGCTTGCAGCAGATGTTCAGGTTTTGGCCAATCAGTTCATGAGGTTAGATGTTTCAGAGCCCAGTTGTGTTCTAGCTTGCACAGTCGCTCTGTCTTCCTTGTATGAGCGCATCAGGGAGCGTCAGTATGATGATCCTCATTTGTTTGTCCTTATGGACACGGTGCGGCACAGTGGTGCCAAGCAGGTTACTGTTGGAAATGATGGAGTTTTGAGGATGTAGGGTCGTATTTGTGTGCCCGACGTAGATGGACTTCGTGAGTTGATTCTTTAGAAGGCCCAAAGTTCCCTGTATTCTATTCATCCGGGTGCCGCCAAGATGTATCAGGACTTGTGGTAGCATTATTGGTGGAGAAGAATGAAGAAGGATATAGTTTCATATGTAGCACGGTGTCTAAATTGTCAGCAAGTAAAGTACGAGCATCAGAGACCTGGTGGTTTGCTTCAAAAGTTAGAGATTCCTGAGTGGAACTGGGAGCGTATCACTATGGATTTTATTGTTGGACTACCACAGACTCAGAGGAAGTTCGACACGGTATGGGTCATTGTGGACAGGTTGACCAAGTCAGCACACTTCATTGATATGGTAGTTACCTATTCTTCAGAGCGGTTGGCTGAGATCTACATCCGCGAGATCGTCCATCTTCACAGTGTGCCCGTGTCTATCATTTCTGATCGAGGTATGCGTTTACCTTGCACTTCTAGAGGGTAGTACAACATGAGTTGGGCATGCAGATTGAGTTGAGCACAGCATTTCATCCCCAGACGGATGGGCAGTCCGAGCGTACTATTCAGATATTGGAGGATATGCTTCGCGCTTGTGTTATGAATTTCGAGGGTTCTTGAGATTACTTCTTTCCACTTGTGGAGTTTGCCTACAACAACAACTACCAGTCGAGCATTCAGATGGCCCTCTATGAGGCATTATACATGAGGCAGTGTCGATCGCCAAATGGATGGTTCGAGTAGGGGAGGCTCAATTATTGGGTACAGATTTGGTACAGGATGCCTTGGATAAGGTCAAGATTATTCAGGATCAACTTCGTACAGCTCAGTCTAGACAAAAGAGTTATCCGATTGTAGAGTTCGTGATGTTACATTCATGGTCGGAGAGAGGATCTTGCTCTGGGTTTCACCCATGAAGGGTGTGATGGGGTTCGGATAGAAGGGCAAGTTGAGCCCTAGGTATATCGGACCCTTTGAGATTCTTGAGAGAATGGGTGAGGTGGCCTACAAGCTCGCATTGCCACCTAGTTTATCAGCAGCTCATCCGGTATTCCATGTGTCTATGCTCTGGAAGTATCACGGTGATCCGTCGCATGTGTTAGATTTCAGCTCAGTCTAATTGGACAAGGATTTGACTTATGAGGAGGAGCCGGTGGCTATTCTAGCTCGGCAGGTCTGACAGTTGAAGTCTAATAGTTATCCTTCAGTACAAGTGCAGTGGAGAGGTCAGCCGATCGAGGCATCCACTTGGGGGTCTGATACGGACATGCGGAGTAGATATTCACACCTTTTCACCAGTCCAGGTACTTTTCTATGTTTGTTCAAGGACGAACGTTTGTTTTAGAGGTGGAGAATGTGATGACCCGATAGGTCATC
The DNA here is from genome assembly GCF_001879085.1 of Nicotiana attenuata. Classification (NCBI taxonomy): domain Eukaryota; kingdom Viridiplantae; phylum Streptophyta; class Magnoliopsida; order Solanales; family Solanaceae; genus Nicotiana; species Nicotiana attenuata. Next base: position 7,927,639 of record NC_031997.1, on the reverse strand, counting down.
TAGAGTTTAAACCCTTAATTCTGTGTTTCGAAACCTCAAATAGCTCTACTTATCCTTCCTCAATTTGTGTGCGCAGTCCCTATCTTTTTTCGGAAGGTTTTTATGTGAAAAAAATTGATAAAAATTTGAAATCATGCCTTAAAACTCATCTAAGTTGACTTCGGTTAACATTTTGAGCAAACGGACCCGAATCAGTATTCTAACGGTCCCGGTGGGTTCGTATCGTGATGCTATCAAATTCAGAAGTCCCTAGCATGAATTATCGTAATTTGTTGAAATTTGAAGTTTAAAGGTTTAAAGAAATTTCAAGTTTGACCGTAATGTGACTTGGTTGCTACCGGGCCCGGATTCGGGTTCCGAGACTTGGTATAAGTTCATTACTGTATTTATGACTTGTCTGCAAAATTAGATGCAAAACAAAGTTGATTTGACATGATTCGGACGTTCGATTATTAAAATGAAAGTTCTTAAGTTTCTTTGAAAAATTCATTTGTTTTAGTGTCTGATTCGTAGCTCTAGGCGTTATTTTGGTGTTTTGATCACGCGAGTGAGGTTGTATGATGCTTTTGAACTTGTGTGCATGTTTAGTTTGGATCCCCGAGGGCTCGGTTAAGTTTCGAATAGGCTTCAGAGTGGTTTTGGACTTAGAAAATAGTTGTTGCATGTGTGTTCTAGTGCTAGACTGCAGGCTTCGCAAATGCAAGGTCTGGCTCGCAAATGCAAGCCTCGCATTTGCGAGGAAGACTTCACATTTGCGAGTAGAAGCTGGGAGCTGTTTTCTCGCATTTACGAGATTTGGGTCGCAATTGCGATCTTCTCAGGTTCGCATTTGCGAACATATTGTTTGCATTTGGAAGGAAGCAGAGGTGCGAAGGCTTCGCATTTGCGAAGAATTTTTCGCATTTTCAGGGTTCGCAATTGCGACATCTGTGCCTGGTCAAAAGCTGAGATAGACAGGATTTTAACTCATTCTTTCAAATTTTCAACCCTAATCACCCTAGAGGCGATTTTTCCAAGAACTCTTCTTCCTCAATTCATTGGTAAGTGACTCTAACCTACTTTCTTTCAATTACCCACTACTGTTCATAAAGTTTCAACCTTAAATCTAGGATTTCCATGATAGAAATTGGGAATTTGGGTAGGATTAGAGATTTTTATAAAATTGGAATTTAGACCTCGAATTAAGGTCGAATTTCGAAACAAATTGCATAACCGGGCTCGGGGGTGAATGGGTGATCGAGTTTTGGTTCGAACCTCGGGTTTTGACCAAGCAGGCCCGAGGGTTGACTTTTGTTGACTTTTCAATAATGGCCTAAATTTAGCCTCTTTCATTCATGAGTAGTTTCTAAAGCTTAATTTGAATCGTTCGATTAATAATTTGCTAGATTTGGTTGGTTTGGAGGCTTGTTCAAAGGGCAAGGCCGTGATTGAATTTTGAGTGAATTGCGGAGTGAGGTATGTGTTGGGTTTAACCTTGATTTGAGGGAATTAGGAATCTTTGAGCTATGTGCTATGTGAAATTCATGTGTTGCGTCGAATATTCGAGGTGACGAGTGTATATACGCCGCCAAAAATACTTGTTTCCCTGTTTTTCCGCACTTCATTAATTATTTTCTTCTATGCCTTAGCTGTTACGTACTTTAAATGCTTCCCATGCCTTTATTTGCTACTCGTCACTTATTATTCTTGTGTTAAAAATATTAGATTCTCCCATGCTTCCATGATTTACTGCTACTTGCCTTAAATGACGTACTTGTACCCTTAGTTGTCATTTATTTGAATGGTCTTGCTATTTAGTATTCACTATAGTGGGTTCTTAATTTGTGAAGAGGTTTCCATTCTAGTTCTATTCCATATCCAATAATCGTAGAGGACTCTAGTGATCTAAGTGTTAAATTAGTTGCACTTATTGATTTATTCATACTATACGGTGGGATCTGATTGCGCGCCACAACAAGTGAAATACGGATAGATTGATATGGCTAAATATGGGTAAATTTATATTGATATGGTAGGATCGGGTTGTGTGCCACAACAAGTGAAATAAGGGTGGATTGATATGGTAAAATAAGTGTGAATTATGATATTGATTTTGATTATATGGTGGGATCGGGTTGCGCGTCGCAACATATATCTATTTATTATTGTTGATATTATTATGGTAGAATAAGGGAGAAACGTGTTGTACGGTGGGATCGGGTTGCGCGCCGCAACAGTCTATGCATTTCTATTCCTTATTTTATTGTGTTGGCTTCGATACTTTCATATGAGACTCTAAGGATTAGTATTTCTGGCATTCACTTGTTTTCTTTGAGGATTGAGTTATTTTCTTAAGTTAACTGCCTTATTTTGTTTCCGTATTCTCCTTTCCTGTCATTTTTTTACATTGCGTACATGTTATATTCTAAGTGACCCACCTTCGCCTCATCACTACTTCGTCAAGGTTAGGCTCGGCACTTACAGAGTACATGGGGTTGGTTGTACTCATTCTACACTCTGCACTTCTTGTGCAGATTTTGGAGTCGGCACCAGCAGCGATCAGTAGCGTGCTCGCGTTGACTATCAGTATGGAGACTTGAGGTACAGCTGCTTGGCGCTCGCAGCCCTGAAGTCTCCTCCCACTTTGTCCTAGCTTTGTATTTTCCTTTCAGACAGCTTTACTTTTATCAAACCTTTATTTGTAGTATTCTGGTAGCTCGTGCACTTGTGACACAAGATTCAGGCTGTATTAGAGATTTCAGTTGATATGTTTTCCGCTCTTTACTTCAGAATTTATTTTAGTTATTTCGGTTTTTATTTTGATTTATTAAAAATTGATAAATTATTCTAACGTTGGCTTGCCTAGAAAGTGAAATGTTAGGCGCCATCATGGTCTCGAGGATGAGATTTTCGGGTCGTGACAAAAAGTTTAGCTCTAAGTGTCAAAGTGTTATCATCTAATGACTAGATGTTAAGTAGTTATAAGTGTTAGATTCATTTTGCGCCTGTTTTAAACCTTACTACATTGATCCCTGAAATTCATCAGATTTTGGATATTGTCTAGAATGTTTGATGAACTTTCCACATTTGTTTGATTCTGGACAAATGTAGTAATGTCATATTTTGGACAGAAGTTTGCTTCATTAGGACTTCTTCTCTTCTCAGCTATCTTCAAGTTTTTTACATATTTCTAAGAGCCAGTTGGTGTCAAAAGTTCAATGTGCTTTCTTAATTTGATAAAAAATTGATCACCTTTAGAGGACTTAATTAATCTGTACAAATGATACTCGTGGTTCTTTTATTGCATTAGGAATCAAACGAACAATTGTACTTTTGAAGACAATTGGACCGTTTTGTTAACATGCATCAAACGATGCTTTAAGTAAAAAAAGATTAAAGACATAATAATATAGTGTCATTATATACGATTTCATAACATCACCAAAACGTAATAAGATCAATAAAAAAACGTCACCATATGGGGTAGACAACTTCATAGACTATTAGAAAAACATCATCATAAGCAAAAGGCAACTTGAGAGAAAACTTCATAATGCATGGACTACTCAATATTCTAAGTCACAGAGAGAGACTTGATGGTCTTGGAAGCGGATTCAGTGTTACTAGTGATAAAAAAATAGTAAAATTTCTCTTGGCTCCATTCTGGACATATGGTGTGGGCATATCATCAAGCATGGTATAAATTGAAGTTAGCGGATGCTCTTCCAACATGACACTTTTTAGGTAATTAATACTTGAGTCACGAACCAACCTCTCAAGCAATTCATTAACCTCACGCTTCAGCTTAGTAAAGTCACGCTTAAGATCTTGATGCAAAATATTATGACTAATGGGTGAATGATGGAGTGGTTCTTCAACAACTTTCTTGATCGGAGTCCTATCCATCGTTCTCTATGCTTAGATATAGTAGTAATTTCACTTTGTTTATTTTATGTAGGGTTAGCATGCGAGAAAAATATATAGGGAGAGTTATAATAGGTATTCCACTTTCCAACAGGACTTAAAGTCTCTTTGTAAAGATACTATGCATCCATTACACTTCCTAGTAGCCATTTTCACTCCTCCATGCGGATATTATACTTTCTAGTAGCCACTTCCACTCCTCCACGCAACCATCACACTTCTCAGTTGTCAATTTCACTCCTCCATGCAACCATTATACTCCTTCGTGCAATCATTACTCTCCTCCATGACTTCAATTAATTATCTAAGCATGTCTTTATCCATCCATACAAATTAAGAGAATCTATCCGCCTATACAGATTTTGGATACTTTTTTTTTATCTTCTGCCATATAGTGGCAGTGGCCTTCATAGATTTTATAGTCTTAACATTATATTTTATTAATCAGACTTGAGTAGGCCATGTAAAGGATACTTATTTGACCCTTTGTTTAGATTTAAGTTTAGGTTCATTTAAGTTTACGTTTTGGTGGTTGAATTCTAATTAATAATTCGGTCTCCAAAATTTTGTATTGGTAAATACAATTTTTGGTTATTTGTGTTGATTTTTCCACTTCTCTATGAGCAAATTAATGTCGATTTTCAGCCGTTCTTTTTAAGATAAGCTTCTCTGTCTTGTTCTTGGTTGTATTATATCCAAAAGGATAGAAAAGAAGAGGGGGACTTGGCCTAAAACTATTTAAAAACTGTGTTGTTCCAGTTTAGTCATTTTTACAGTAAATGTATAAAATGATTTCCAGCTTAAATAGGCTTCTTTTAATTGAGTAGTCTTCTTAAATAAATAAATATAACAATAATCCAAGGAAAAAACACAGACAATATTATAAGAAAAAATCATATTAATCCAGAAACATGTTCTTACAATACTACTTTGATGCATTTGAATGAAAAGGGTAGAACACAATCACTACATATCACTAAAAGCATATCTGACGAGCTAAGTATTAGAGTTCCTTGCACTTCAACAAAGAAGAACACAGCATGTGGTGTAGCCTCAACAAGTTCAAAGAGAAGAACACTCCCTTTCTTCAGATTATTATCAACAAGAAATTACTTTCACCCCTTAACGAGTCTTCTTCGAACACCACCTGTGAGAGTCACAGTCCACTCCTTCCCATTACATAGAAGAATTGTTTTAACCGAAATAGGAGGAAGATAGTCACATGTGCTCTTTGGAACAAACTACAAAAACATAGTGCTTTAAAGCCGGGAACTCCATTCAATTAGCTGGGCATAAGCTCTCCCCTTGCAAGATAGGGTTCAGGGTTCATTGCTGGTTGGGATAATCAATAGTTATCGGATCAGATAGGGTAATAAATCATATCATGAAAATTTTTATAAAAAAAAAAAGCGAAGTTGCTAGATCATGACGCTTAATGTACGATATGGGCACGTCCATCCTAAACTATGGAGAGAAATCATCTTCAATCCATCTATTAGCATTCATGTTTAGAGTATCTTTTTTGTTTGGACAGTGGGAAATGTTGTTTAATTTATATTTAGGATATATATAAAGATTCAAAAACTTTTAATTTCCCTCCAATCGTATTTTTAATTTTCCCTCCAAAAATTTTGTTTCACATTTTATAATTTAATCTCATTTTCCCTCTTAATAAAAGAAGCTAGAATACATTTTAGTCCTAAATTTTAATCATGTTTTCCCTTTTATTATAATTATGATTAACCAATAAAAATATATAGAATTATATTTTGGCTATTATATATAATGGTCAATATAACTATGAATCACAACGATGTAATTAACATAGGCCATATGACTCCAACGTTAGTCAATGAACTTATATGGTTGCTACGAAAAACTAGTGGTCGATACATATGACCTTAATAAATGAAAGTATATATTGGCTATTATATAAATGGTCATTATAACTATGAATTACAGCGATGTAATTAACATAGGCCATATAACTAAAACCTTAGTCAATGGACTTATATGTTGCTACGAATAACTAGTGGCAGATACGTATGACCTTAATGAATGAAATTATATATTGGCTATTATATACACATTCAATATAACTACAAATCACAACGATGTAATTAACATAGGCCATATGACTAAAACCTTAGTCAATGGACTTATATTGTTGCTATGAATAACTAGTGGCCGATACGTCTGACCTTAATGAATGAAATTATATATTGGCTATTATATAAATGGTCAATATAACTATGAATCACAACGATGTAATTAGCATAGGCCATATGAATCCAACCTTAGTCAACAGACTTATATGGTTGGTATGAATAACTAGTGGCCGATACACATGACCTTAATGAATGAAATTATATATTGGCTATTACATAAACGGTCAATATAACTATAAATCACAGCGATATAATTAGCATAGGCCATATGACTACAACCTTAGTCAATGAAATTATATGGTTGCTATAAATAACTAGTGACCGACACGTATGACCTTAATGAATGGAATTATATATTGGCTATTATATAAACGGTCAATATAACTATGAATCACAACGATGTAATTAATAGAGGTTATATGACTACAACCTAAGTCAATGGACTTATATGGTTGCTATGAATAACTAGTGGCCGATACATATGACCTTAATAAATAAAAATATATATTGGCTATTATATAAACGGTCAATATAACTATGAATCACAACGATATAATTAGCATAAGTCATATGACTAAAACCTTAGTCAATGGACTTATATGGTTGCTACGAATAACTAGTGGTCGATACGTATGACCTTAATGAATGAAATTATATAAACATTCAATATAACTATGAATCACAATGATGTAATTAACATAGGCCATATGACTAAAATCTTAGTCAATGGACTTATATGATTGCTAAATAACTAGTGGCCGATAAGTATGACCTTAATGAATGAAACTATATATTGGCTATTATACAAACGGTCAATATAACTATGAATCACAACGATGTAATTAACATATGTCATATGACTAAAACTGTAACGACACGGCTGGTCGTTTTGAGTATTATAGTCTCGTTCCCCCATTTATTGCTTAATCTGTGTTCATTTGTTATTATGTGACTTGCTAGGGTGGTTGGTTTAGTTTCGGGGATATTTCGGAATGAGTTGGAACACATAGTCCCAAGGTTCAAAACCTAAATTGGAAGAGTTGACCGGATATTGACATAAGTGTAAATGACTCCAAAATGAAGTTTTGATGGTTCCGATAGCTCCATTAGTAATTATGCACTTAGGAGTGTGACCGGATACCTATTTGGAGGTACGTAGATGATTTTGGCTTGAATTGGCGAAAGTTGAGAAAGTTGAAGTTTGGAGAATTGAGAAGTTTGACCGAGAGTTGACTTTGTAATTACCGGGCTCACATTTTGGTTCCGGAAGTTGGAATAGGTACGTTGTGTCATGTATGACTTGTGTGCAAAATTTGGGGGTCAATCGGAGTTAGTTTGATAGGTTCGGCATCGATTGAAGAAGTTGGAAATTTATTAATTTCATTAGGCTTGAATTAGGGTGCGATTCGTGTTTTTGATGTTGTTTGATGTGATTTGAGGCCTCGATTAAATTTGTATCGCATTTTTGGGCTTGTTGGTATATTTGGTTGAGGTCCCCGAGGCCTCGGGTGGATTTCGGATGGTTAACGGATCAAAAATAGGACTTGAAGCATTGCTGAGATGGTGGACCTTCTGGTATTATCGCACCTGCGAGGGGATTGGTCGCAGGTGCGACGCCGTAGATGCAGAACGAGTGACGCAGAAGTGGGGTTGGCATGGCTAAGGGAGTATCGCAGGCGCGGAGGGAGGAGCGCATCTGCGAGTCCGCAAAAGCGGAAAGTTGATCTCAGGTGCGGATATTCAAAACTGGCTCTGGGCGCGCAAGTGCGGATGCGGGGCCGCAGGTGCGGTCTCGCAAGTGCGAGCCTTTGACCACAGAAGAGGCAGGTCGGGGGTTGAGTGTAATTCCGCAAAAACGGTACCGCGGAAGCGGCTAAATGGACCGCAGAAGCGAAATCACTGGCAGTGTCTTAAATTCAAAGGGTTTCGTGATTTCTTTATTTTTGGACTTTGGGATCTCGGATTAAGGTAATTTTTGAAGGGGTTTTCGCTAGATTTTGAGAGGTAAGCAAATTTTGGTCATTTGTATCTATTAATGTTGAATACCCATTGAATTTCCCCATAGATTGGTGTTTTTGGGGTGAAAATTAGGGATTTTTGACCCATGTATTGGAGAGTAATAATTGGAGATTTGAGTGACGATTTGGTGTCGGAATTTTGTAATTTTGGTATGGTTGGATTCGTGGTTGAATGGGTGTTCGGATTTTGTTAATCTTTTCGGATTCCGTGACGTGGGTCCGGGGTTGACTTTTTGAGTTGACTTTTTGACTTTGTTAAAGAATTTAGCTTTATCATATGAAATTGATTCCTATAGATTGTGTTGATTGTATTAAGTTGTTTGTGGCTAGATTCGAGTCGTTCGGAGGCCGATTCGCAAGGCAAGGGCTTGTTGGAGTAGAGATTTGTGCGGTTTGACGTAAGTAACACTTCTAAACTTGGTTCTGAGGGTAAGAATCCTAGGTGACGGGCGTGTGGGCGTGCACCGTGGTAATTATGTCCCGGTCGATTCTGTGGTATTGTGCAGTCATCAAACCTTGTTGCTATTCATGTAATCCCTGCGTGTTAGAGTAATTGGGCTACAATCCTTGTTAAAAATCATGTTTAGGCTATATTCTTATTATGTTGAGACCCACTGGGTCATTTCTGTTGTTGACCTATTTGCTTAAATGGAAATTTTATAATCAGTCACATCCATCATTTGCATATCATATCTCAGTCCCTGTTACTATTTATTGTTGTATTATATATCATTGTTTGGGCTGATTGGCATGAGATTTGTGAGCCCGAGAATCTGGAGAGATTGATAACTAAGTTGGGCCCTGAGAGCCGTGTTGTGAAAGAGGTTGTGGATCGAAGTAACGACCCAGCCAGCTGTGTTAAGAATTAATGCCCCGTTCCCCTATTAACTGCATTCCCCGTATTTGTTTCTGCTATTGTGAGTTGTCGGGAGGATTCGTCTTAAGTTTTGGAACACTTAGTCCCTAAATGAGAGCTTAAGCTTTAGAATTTGGACCGTAGTTGGAGCAGTGTGAAGACGGCCTCGAAATGGAATTCCGTCGAGTGCTTTAAGTGGAATTTCGCAGATGCGCACCTGGGATCGCAGGTGCGGGTCCGCAGGTGCGAGGTCAAGGTCGCAGGTGCGGCCCAGTGCTTTAAGTGGAATTTCGCAAATGCGCACCTGGGACCGCAGGTGCGGGTCCGCATGTGCGAGGTCAAGGTCGCAGGTGCGGAAACCCTGTGCCAGAACCTATATAAGGTTTCAGTCGTGATTTTTGCCCATTGTTTTACCATTTTCATCCGGAATTTGAGCTTTTTGGGAGGTTTTTGAGAAAATTCAAGGGAGCTTGAAGGAGGTAAGATCTTTGGAACCCAACTCGTTTATATGGTATTATTCTACTAATTTGGCAAGAAATTTATGGAAAATAAGGGTTAAAATTGGGGGTTTAGGGTTTGAAATTGGAGACTTGGATTTGGGGATTTGAGGGGTTGTTTGTGGTCCAATTTTCGTGTTTTTGGTATGTATGAACTCGTGAGAGTGTGAGGATTCTAGTTTTGCGAATTTTATCCGATTCCGAGATGTAGGCTCGGGGGACTTTTTGGGCGATTTTCCTAATTTCGCGTGTTAGCTTCGAATTAATTAGTTAAATTAGTTACTTGAAGTTACATTTACATTATGCAATTACTTTGAATTGATTTGGGCCATTTGGAGTCGGGTACTCGTGGCAAGAACGTGATATCGAGTTGATTGAGCTAGTTCGAGGTAAGTGGCTTGCCTAACCTTGTATGGGGGAACTCCCCTTAGGATTGGTATTGTTGATATATGAAATGCCTTGTAAGTAAGGTGACGAGTTCGTACATGTGCTAATTGTTGAAAAATCTGTTTCCATTAAGTAACTATAATTGTGTTTTTCCTCCCTGTTTGTACTAATTGCAATTTAAGCCTACTGTTAGCTTAGGGAAGCATGTCTAAGTGACTTAATTGCTTTACTTGCTCAAACAGCTTTATTTGAATTCTGTGCAGCATGCTAGGTTAGAAATACCCGTTTTACCTTTGTATGAAATTGGATTGAATTGAATATTCTTCGTGTTGCTGCTATGTATTTACTTTGGGACTACGGGCGATATCCCGGTAGACCCCCCTGCACATTTATATTGGAACTACGAGACTGCACCCGGTAGATTCCCCCAGTACTGGGTATTTACATTTGGAGACTACGGATCGGTATTCCGGTAGATCCCCCGCGCACTATGAGTTGGACTACGGACGACACCCGGGAGATCCACTGGATATTTACATTTGGGGACTACAGGACGGTATCCTGGTAGATCCTCGGTTGCTGGATATTTGCATTTGGGGACTACAGGACGGTATCCTGGTAGATCCCTGGTTGCTATCTCTATATGGAGTTACATTCTTTTTGTGATTTTTCTCTCCGTTGAATTTGTTGTCATTCTTATTATCCCGTGTTACTTCATACTGTTTCATTTCTTTACATATATATGTATATGACCGGTAGGGCCCTGACCTTCCTCGTCACTACTCGACCGAGGTTAGGCTTGGCACTTACTGGGTACCGCCGTGGTGTACTCATGCCCTTTCCTGCACATGTTTTTCGTGTGCAGATCCAGGTTCATCGGCTCAGCCATACCGTTAGCGAGGCGAGGCGACCTTTTAGAGACTTTGAGGTATATCTGCCGCGTCCACAGATCGAGGAGTCTCTCTCTATTCCCTCTGTTAGCTTTAAGTCTTCTGTACTTTCTGTCGACTAGATATTCCGGAGTTAGAACTTTATGTAAACTTTATCAGCTTGTGATTTCATAAGATTCTGGGTTTTGGGAGTTGATTCAGTTTTAGAGTTTATATTTGTACATGTCGAGCGACATCCTAAACGTTTTATTTATGTTTATTCCGCAGTTTTTTGGTTAGTTTTATCTTTCGTTTTCCTTTTTTCGCAAATTGCTAGGCTTATCTAGTCGTAGAGACTAGGTGCCATCACGACAGTTCACAGAGGGCGAACTCGGGTCGTGACAAGTTGGTATCAGAGCTCTAGGTTCATAGGAGTCATGAATCACAAGTCGGTTTATTAGAGTCTCGCGGATAGGTACGGAGACGCCTGACTTATTTACGAGAGGCTATGTAACCGTTAGGAAAATTCCACTTCATTTGATTTCCTTGTCGTGCGAGATTTTTGACATCACAATCCTAAACCGTGCTTTCCATTCTCTCACAGATGGTGAGGACACGTGCTACCGGAGGTGACCAGACACCCGCGCACCCTGCGAGAGCCGTCAGAGGTCAAGGCCGGGGTAGAGGCCGTGGACGCGCATGCGGTGCAGCCAGAGCACCCGCGCGAGCTGCTACAGAGGAGCCACCAGCAGTTCCAGCTGGAGCCCAGGCGCCTGATACGCCTACTGCTACTACTACTCAGCACTTCAGGAGACCTTAACACAGTTCCTGAGCATGTTTGGTACATTGGTTCACGCGGGGTTGATTCAGGTTGTACCAACTACTTCACAGATCGGGGGAGGGACCCAGACTCCCGCCGCCCCCACTCCAGAGCAGGGAGTTCGCATTGGTCAGGTTCCAGGTGTCATGGCGACACAGCCTGTGGTCCTATTTCAGCGGGTGGTGAGGATCTCTCGCCGAGTAGAGGACAGGTGGGTCTAGGAGGAAAAGGATAGACGAGGTCAGGAGAGAGAGTACAGGGAGGCGAGGAGACCTCGTAGACTGGAGAGATCCACTGGCCCTTATTTTGGAGGAAGAGTACGGCATGGTAGAGGTTTTGTGGGTCAGCCAGCTCAGTTTGCGTTTCAGGCTTCGCATAGTGTTTCAGGTGTTCAAGGGTCTCAGAGTACCTGTACTGCATAGTTCCCACTGCCACGTCAGCCGCGAGGTTGTTTTGAGTGTGGCGACACACGCCATATGGTGAGGGATTGTCCCAGACTTAGGAGGGGTGCATCTCCACAGACTTCTCAGGCACAACGTGCCCCGCAGAGTTCCTAGGCTATGGTTACAGCACCAGTTGCTACCCCACCTGCCCCGCCAGCTAGAGGTGGAGGTCGGGGAGGTAGAGGTCGCCCTAGAGGGGGAGGCCAGTCCAGATACTATGCCCTTTCCGGCCCGTGCTGAGGTTGTCGCCTTCGATTTTGTCATCACAGGTATTATTCTGGTCTGTCATAGAGATGCATCGATTTTATTCGATCCAGGATCCACTTATTCTTATATGTCCTCTTATTCTGCCCCGCATTTAGGCGTATCTCGGGATTTCCTTGAGTTCTCCTGTTTATGTTTCTACTCCTGTTGGAGATTCTCTTGTTGTGGACCGCATTTATCAGTCGTGTTTGATTGCTCTTAGTGGTTTTGAGACCAGAGTCGATTTATTATTACTCAGTATGGTAGACTTTGATGTTATCTTGGGCATGGACTGGTTGTCGCCCCATTATGCTATTCTTGATTGTCATGCGAAAATCGTGACGTTGGCTATGCCAGATGTACTGCGAGTAGAGTGGAGGGGTACCTTAGATCATACTTCCAGTAGAGTTATTTCATTCCATAAGGCTCAGCGTATGGTTGAGAAGGGGTGTGACGCGTATCCAGCTTATGTGAGAGATGTTAGTATCGATACCCCCCACAGTTGATTCAATCCCCGTAGTACGGGATTTCTCTAATGTGTTTCCAGCTAATCTTTCGGGCATGCCGCCCGATAGAGATATTGATTTTGGCATTTATCTGTTGCCGGGCACTCAGCCCATTTCTATTTCTCCATACCGTATGGCTCCTTCTGAGTTGAAGGAGTTGAAGGAGCAGTTGCAGGAATTTCTTGATAAGGGTTTTATTCGACCCAGTGTATCACCTTGGGGTGCTCCTGTCTTGTTTGTAAAGAAGAATGATAGTTCTATGCGTATGTGCATTGATTATCGCCAGTTGAACAAGGTTACAGTGAAGAACCGTTATCCTTTGCCTCGTATTGATGACATGCTTGATCAGTTATAGGGTGCCTGTGTGTTTTCTAAGATTGACTTGCGTTCAGGCTATCATCAGTTGAAGATTCGGGAGCCAGATATCCTGAAGACTGCCTTCAGGACTCGGTATGGTCATTACGAGTTCCTTGTTATGTCATTTGGGCTGACCAATGCCCCAGCAGCCTTCATGCATTTGATGCACAGTGTATTCCGACCATATCTTGACTCATTCATCATTGTCTTTATTGATGACATTCTGGTATACTCCCGGGGTCGGGAAGATCATGAGCAGCACCTAAGGACAGTGCCTCAGACTTTGAGAGGAAAGAAGTTATGTGCTAAGTTCTCGAAATGTGAGTATTGGTTGGATTCCGTGGCATTCTTGGGTCACGTGGTATCTAGTGAAGAGATAAAGGTAGTTTTGAAGAAAGTGGAAGCAGTGCAGAGTTGCCCCAGACCATCCTCAGCTACAGAGATCCGTAGTTTTCTTGGCTTGGCGGGTTATTACCGTCGATTAGTTGAGGGATTTTCATCTATTGCAGCACTATGACCAGACTGACCCAGAAGGGTGCTCCGTTCCAGTGGATGGAAGAGTGTAAGGAGAGCTTCCAGAAGCTCAAGATAGCTTTGACTACAGCTCCAATTTTGATATTGCCTACCGGTTTGGGGTATTATACTGTCTATTATGATGCCTCGAGGATTGGCCTTGGAGCGGTATTGATGCAGGACGGTAGGGTGATTGCCTACGCGTCCAGACAGTTGAAAGTACATGAGAAGAATTATCTTGTCCATGATCTCGAGTTAGCTGCTATTGTTCACGCCCTGAAGATCTGGCGTCATTATTTTTATGGTGTGCCTTGTGAGATTTATACTGATCACCAGAGTTTGCATTATCTGTTCAAGTAGAAGGACCTTAATTTGTGCCAGAGGAGGTGGTTAGAGCTTCTAAAGGACTATGATATCACTATCCTGTATCACCCGGGCAAGGCCAATATGGTGGCTGATGCTTTGAGTCGCCGGGTGGAGAGTTGGGGGAGTTTGGCCTATCTACCAGCAGTAGAGAGGCCCATGGCGATGGATGTGCAGGCCTTAGCCATCCAGTTTGTGAGATTGGATCTTTCGGAGCCCAGTCGGGTCCTTGCTTGTGTGGTTTCTCGGTCTTCCTTGTTTGATCGTATCCGAGAGCATCAGTTTGATAACCCTCATTTTCTTGTTCTCAAGGACAAGGTCCTGCATGGCGATGCCAGAGATGTGACCATTGGTGATGACGGTGTATTGAGGATGCAGGGTCGGGTTTGTGTACCCAATGTTGATGGGCTGCGAGAGTTGATTCTAGAGGAGGCCCATGGTTCGCGGTATTCCATCCATCCGGGTGCCGTGAAGATGTACCAAGATTTGAGACAGCACTATTGGTGGAGGCGGACGAAGAAAGATATAGTTGGGTTTGTGGCTCGGTGCCTCAATTGTCAGCAGGCAAAGTATGAACACCAGAGACCGGGTGGGTTGCTTCAGCAAATAGAGATTCCGAAGTGGGAGCGGATCACCATGGACTTCGTAGTTGGGCTCCCACGGACTTTGAAGAAGTTCGATGCCATTTGGGTGATTGTGGATCGACTGACCAAGTCCGCACACTTCATTCCTGTGTGTACTACCTATTCTTCGAAGCGGTTAGCAGAGATTTAAATCCGGGAGATTGTATGGTAGGTGGTGTAGGTCCCCGGTGGGTTGGTTCGAGCCGGGCGAGGCTAGATTATTGGGCACAGACTTGGTACAGGATGCTTTGGAGAAGGTTAAGGTGATTCAGGATAGACTCCGTACAGCCCAGTCTAGACAGAAGAGTTATGCGGACCGGAAGGTTCGTGATGTTTCCTACATGGTTGGAGAGCGGGTCTTGCTTCGAGTTTCGCCTATGAAGGGCGTTATGAGATTTGGGAATAAAGGGAAATTGAGTTCGAGGTTTATTGGTCCTTTTGAGATATTGCGGCGTGTTAGGGAGGTTGCTAATGAGCTTGCCTTACCTCCCAGCTTGGTAGGAGTTCATCCGGTATTTCATATTTCGATGCTCCGGAGGTATCACGGTGATCTGTCGCACGTGTTAGATTTCAGTTCAGTCTAGTTGGACAAGGATCTATCTTATATTGAGGAGCCAGTGGCGATATTGGACAGGCAGGTTCGGAAGCTGAGGTCAAAGAACATTGCATCAGTGAAGGTTTAGTGGTAGGGTCAGCCGGTCGAGGAGGCGACTTGGGAGACCGAGCAGGATATGCGCAGCCGTTACACCACTTCAGGTATGTCTCTATGATCGTTCGAGGATGAATGAGTGTTTTAAGAGGGGGAGGATGTAACGACCTGGCCGGTCGTTACAAGAATTAACGCCCCGTTCCCCTATTAACTGCATTCCCTGTGTTTGTTTCTGCTATTGTGAGTTGTCGGGAGGATTCGTCTTGAGTTTTGGAGTGTTTTGAAACACTTAGTCCCTAAATGAGAGCTTAAGCTTCAGAATTTGGACCGTAGTCGGAGCAGTGTGATGACGGCCTCAGAATAGAATTTCGTCGATTCCGTTAGCTCTGTTGGGTGATTTCGGGCTTAGGGGCGTGTTCGGATTGTGTTTTGGAGGTCCGTAGCTTGATTAGGCTTGAAATGCCGAAAGTCAAATTTTTTTGAAGTTTCCGGTTCGATAGTGAGATTTTGATATCAGGGTCGGAATGGAATTCTGGAAGTTGCAGTAGGTTTTTCGTGCTATTTGGGACGTGTGTGCAAAATTTAAGGTAATTCGAACGAGGTTTGATAGACTTTTTGATCAAAAGCAGAAATTGGAAGTTTTGGAATCCTTAGGCTTGAATCCGAGGGTGATTTGGTATTCTGACGTTGTTTTGAGTGTTCCGAGGGTTGGTACAAGTTTGAATAGTGGTATATGACTTATTCGTATTTTTGGTTGAGGTCCCGGGGGCCTCGGGATGATTTCAGAAGGTTGACGGAAGAACTTGGGAGAATTGGAAGCAGCTTCAGCTGCTGAAGTTCTATCATAACCGCACCTGCGGATTGGGGACCGCAGGTGCGTGATCGCAGAAGCGTGGGAATAGCCGCGGATGTGGTTAGGCGCTTGGAGTTCAGAAATCGCAGGTGCGAGAGCTGGAGAGCACCTGCGAGACCGTAGTTGCGGTAAAAGAAGCGCAGGTGCGGCCCAGTGCTTTAAGTGGAATTTCGCAGATGCGCACCTGGGACCGCAGGTGCGGGTCCGTAGGTGCGAGGTCAAGGCCGCAGGTGCGAAAACCCTGGGCCAGAACCTATATATGGTTTCAGTCGCGATTTTTGCCCATTCTTTCACCATTTTCTTCCGGAATTTGAGCTTTTGGGGAGGTTTTTGAGAGAGAATTCAAGGGAGCTTCAAGGAGGTAAGATTTTATGAACCCAAACTCGTTTATATGGTATTATTCTATTGATTTGGCAAAACATTTATGGAAAATAAGGGTTAAAATTGGGGTTTAGGGTTTGTAATTGGAGACTTGGATTTGGGGATTTGAGGGGTTGTTTGTGGTCCAATTTTCGTGTTTTTGGTATGTATGAACTCGTGAGAGTGTGAGGATTCTAGTTTTGCGAATTTTATCCGATTCCGAGATGTTGGCTCGGGGGACTTTTTGGGCGATTTTCCTAATTTCGCGTGTTAGCTTCGAATTAATTAGTTAAATTAGTTACTTGAAGTTACATTTACATTATGCAATTACTTTGAATTGATTTGGGCCATTTGGAGTCCGGTACTCGTGGCAAGAACGTGATATCAAGTTGATTGAGTTGGTTCGAGGTAAGTGGCTTGCCTAACCTTGTGTGGGGAACTCCCCTTAGGATTGGTATTGTTGATATATGAAATGCCTTGTACGTAAGGTGACGAGCGCGTACATATACTAATTGCTAAAAAACTTGTTTCCATTAAGTAACTATAACTGTGTTTTTCCTCCTTGTTTGTACTAATTGCAATTTAAGCCTACTGTTAGCTTGGGGAAGCATGTCTAAGTGACTTAATTGCTTTACTTGCTCAAACTGCTTTATTTGAATTCTGTGCAGCATGCTAGGTTAGAAATACTTGTTTTACCTTTGTATGAAATTGGATTGAACTGAATATTCTTCGTGTTGCTGCTGTGTGTTTACTTTGGGACTACGGGCGATATCCCGGTAGATCTCTCTGCACATTTATATTGGAACTACGGGACTGCACCCGGTAGATTCCCCCAGTACTGGGTATTTACATTTGGGGACTATAGATCGGTATTCCGGTAGATCCCCCGCGCACTATGAGTTGGACTACGGGACAACACCCAGGAGATCCACTGGATATTTACATTTGGGGACTACAGGACGGTATCCTGGTAGATCCCCGGTTGTTGGATATTTACATTTGGGGACTACAGGACGGTATCTTGGTAGATCCCCGGTTGCTATCTCTGTGTGGAGTTACATTCTTTCTGTGATTTTTCTCTCCGTTGAATTTGTTGTTATTCTTATTATCCTGTGTTACTTCATACTGTTTCATTTCTTTACATATATATGTATATGATCGGTAGGGCCCTGACCTTCCTCGTCACTACTCGACCGAGGTTAGGCTTGGCACTTACTGGGTACCGTCGTGGTGTACTCATGCCCTTTCCTGCACATGTTCTTCGTGTGCAGATCCAGGTTCATCGGCTCAGCCATACCGTTAGCGAGGCGAGGTGACCTTTTAGAGACTTTGAGGTATATCTGCCGAGTCCGCAGACCGAGGAGTCTCTCTCTAGTCCCTCTGTTAGCTTTAGGTGTTCTGTACTTTCTGTTGACTAGATATTCCGGAGTTAGAACTTTATGTAAACTTTCTCAGCTTGTGATTTCATGAGATTCTGGATTTTGGGAGTTGATTCGGTTTGAGAGTTTATATTTGTGCATGTCGAGCAGCATCCTAAACGTTTTATATATGTTTATTCCGCAATTTTTTGGGTTAGTTTTATCTTTCGTTTTCCTTTTTTCGCAAATTGCTAGGCTTACCTAGCGAGACTAGGTGCCGTCACGACAGTTCACGGAGGGCGAACTCGGGTCGTGATAATCGGGCTGCACGTTGCAGCAGGCTTTTTGGCATTATATATTATTATTATTATTATTATTATTATTATTATTATTATGTGGATCGGGCTGCTCGCCTTTTCAGGCCTTATAGGCTTTATTATTATGGGATCGGCCTGCATGCCGCAGCAGGCCAGATTGGCTTTATATTAGCGCTTTGGCAGGATCCGCCCCTCCGGAGTCTGACATACCAGCAGTGAGCGCAGGTACCTTACACTGCTGAGTGACTGAGTGTGATGAGTGAGGGTTGAGCCAGTCAGATTGAGTACTCTGAGAGTGGGAGTACGTGAGGTTATCGTTATGATGCATTACATGTGACATGCACATTTGTCATGTAGATATAGAGATGTAACATTTCTCATATCAGTCATACTTGACATATTTCATCTGTGTTGAGCTTAAACTGTTAAACTTGAAAGCATGTCTACATTCCTGTATTGTGTACCATCTGGTTATGAGTTTCTCTGAGATATTACTGTCATATTTCCTGTCATATCTATACCGTTGTAATCTGAATGTGGACTGTACCTTATGGAGCTTGTCACTACTTTCAGCCCAAGGTTAGTCATGTTACTTATTGAGTACATTGGGTCGGTTGTACTCACACTACACGCTGCACCTCGTGTGCAGATCCAGGCAGTTCCGGGTATGGTGGTTGTTGATCGTGGAGTTCTTATCTATTCGGAGATCATAGAGGTAGCTGCTTTGGCGTCCGCTGACCTTGACTCTCCTCCCCTATCTTTCAGTTTTATTTATTTAGTTCTACTTTCTAGATAGTGTAACAGACAATGTCATTATACAGATGATCATGTACTTAGTGACACCCTAGTTTTGGGAAGCTTCTGTATTGAGTTATGATATTTTTATCCAGTTTTATGAGAGTTTTACTTGTTTAAACTTGTTTAGTATATGTTAAAATCTGAAAGTGTTGGTAATGTCTGAGATGTCGGCTTGGCTAGTACCATGATAGGCGCCATCACAACAGGTTGAGTTTTGGGTCGTGATATACGTATGAACTTAATGAATGGAATTATATATTGGCTATTATATAAACGGTCAATATAACTATGAATCATAACGATGTAATTAACATAGGCCATATGACTACAACCTTAGTCATTAACTATTGACTATTACAATGGGACTAAATATGCAAAATACATAACTTAATTCACTAGTATTTGATAATCAAAATAGCTACTTAGGATTCAAATTTAGGATGAAAAAATGATGAAATTAGCATTAACAACAATGTAATTAGCATTCAAACGATGGGATTCAAAGCTGTCAAAATCGAACAATGAAAAAAACTTAAGAGGGAAAATTAGCATTCAAAATTTTAGAGGAGGGTGTATGAAATATTTTTTGGATTGGGTTGGACCATATATGTAGTCTCATATACTCAAACCCTAAAGACCTTAAACACACTCACCTACACAAACCCTAACTATGAATGCCTCCCCCTCTTCCAAACGAGCCCTATCTTACTCTTCTACTAATGATAATGAAGAAGAGAATAATCCAACATTTGAAGCGGTTATGACTGATTCATACATCAACTACAACGATCTGGTAAATTATTATGTCCTCTAAACTTATTTTTTTTGAATTTTACACTAACTTTTTGACTTAAATCCTAACTGAATTTTTTTTTACATCAAATACTTTTGTTTTTGATACCTTAACTCCAGAAAATAGATGCATCAGTAGCGTATATATATTTTTTCTTGTTTCAGTTTCATATTTTTTCATATTTTCCCTTTCTTTTTTCAGTATACATCAAGAAAAATCTAGAAACATCTTCCTCCAATAGTAGAAACCGTGCTTCTTCACTATCGTGGAAAAGAGTGATTTGTATCTTTGAGTGTTGGTGAACGAAGAAGGTTCAAAGTAGGTTGAAAACTTTTTGTTATGGACAATTATGTCAAGCGAGGATATGTCATCAAATTTGAGTTGGTTGATGTTGCACCACTGTTTGTTGTCTTCAAAGTTCAATTGAAGGGAGAAGGAACTTCTCATAATACGGTTAAAATTGATTAGTTTCTACGATGTGTTTGTGTTGATTTAACCTTTTATTTTTTTTATTTTTATGTTGATTTAGTTATGGTAGTTGTGCTTTGGTTTCTGTTGAAATATTGATGTTATCAATTTCAATCTTCATCACATTGGTCTTCTTTGCTATAACAGTTTTTCTAAATTATCATTCAAAAACCGAAATGGAACGAACAATGATCTATTTGGAATAGTAAATGCTTCATAAGGAAGTTAAATGGTTGGTATGTCATTATTGTAATGGTAAATAGGGAGTTATGGATTGAATGGTGGTAAACAGTGGATATGAAGAGTGGTAACCCTAAGATATACACCAGTAGCTTCAAAAAATTTATATTGATGCCAATTTCGAAAAAAATAGATATTGTATTTATTAAAACAACTTTGGTATCTGAAACCATCAGATAAAATGCAACTAACACCAATACAACTTGAAAATCGAAGCAAGCAATTAAATATAACTCAATACAATGCATACATAATGATTGGGAAGAAGAAGAGCAACAGTTAATATGTCCTCTTCTACTGTGAAGAAGAAGAGTCGCAGGTAAATCAATGCGTCCACATCTACTGGGAAGAAAAAAGTTGTTGGTAGAACAATTAAGAGAGCAACACCGGATGAAGTGCACTACGTGGGATCTAATTCAAAATACATAAATACCTAGGGTAGGGCTGAAGATATGGGTTGAAAGTAGGGTTACAAGATAGTCGTTGAATGTTGGTTAATACAACACAACCCAGTACAACTGGGCAACTATATTTTCCGGAAAAAAGTGGTTGAATGTAGGGGTTGAAGGTAGATTTTTAAGTTGTAAACTGGATTTTTTTCATTTTTAGTAATGTCAAGATGTGAGTATTTTAGTTCATGGTTTTGTACTGATTTTAATCTTGTCAAGTCTTTCACTTTTGTACTAGTTGTAACTAGTCACATTTTGTTAGTTTAGTCCTCTAAATTCAAAGCAAGTGACAATAAAATGAAGCATTTAACAATGGCAATTATAATATTCCATGTTTAAACTCATTACAAAAACAAAGCCAATAACTCCAAAAAGAATCTATCTCAAATAAAATTAAATAAGTTCCAAACTTAAATCATCTCAAACTAAACGGTCAAGTCTTCTACTTTCCAATTTGCTTTATTGTTTAGATTAGGCAAGCTATTCTATGGTGGTACTGTTGCATCATCTTGCTGTAATTAGAGTAAAGAAGACTAATAATCATAAGCAATGTATTTATGTAAAAAAAAAAATTAATCAAATTTGTTATACTTTACCTCAATTCCTTCCGCTAGCCGAGGAGTTTCACCACCTCTACCACGGCCTCTACCTCGACCTCTACCACCACCTCTACCACCACTTCTACCACCACCTCTACCCCTTCTATTACCTCTAACTCCACTTCCACCACCCGTTTGTGAACTTCTAAAGTATGAATCAATTCGCCCTCTATATCTATTCAAGCTTGGACGTCCACGAGAAGCTACGTATCTAGGTTCTCTTATATTTCTTCCATCACCCTCACCCTCACCCCCACCTTCACCCACACCATCATGTATATCTTCCAATTTCCAGTTTAGAACTATCATATCATCATCCCAGTTCAAAAGGTCATGCTCCAATATGTTCAAATCATACTTAATATATTGCCTCAACACTTCAGTGTCCAATGCAATACCACAAAACCATTCAAAATGCTTCAATAGTTCCTTGTACATCGTGTATTCAGAAGTCATACGTGGGTAACCTCCTATAAAGAAACGTTTCAAGTGTGGAAGAATAACATCTCTTCTCCACCTTCTCAATATATACCTCTCATTAACGTTTTCAATCCTCTTATGAGACATCACTTTCAGTATATGGCAGCATAGAATACCTCTTGTTTCAAATCACTTGTAGCTATAACTTAGATATTCGCCAATAGGTGTATATTCAACCGTGAAGACAAATGGATCTCTAGTGTTAAAACTCCAGGGTTTGCTTGATGATCTTCAGGAGTGCTGATTTCACAATGGTACAGTTTTCTTAACTGCACTTAAAAAACTTCAAATACTTCACGAGTATAACATGCTTGAAGTTTTTCCTCCTATGCGAATTCAGACAAATATTTGGTTCAAAGCACCTTGACCTATATTCAGCTTCCAATTCTTTCTCGAACTTAGCTCTTATGGATAACTTATATTGCTGAACAAACAGCTTCAAAGTGCTTTGGCGGGTGATAAATCCATCAAAGAAAGCATGCATTCCTTCACTTCTTTGTGTGGACAATATCTAGCCCAAAAGTGGTCATTTAGATATACGGGAACCCATTTTTCTTTCTCCAAATAAAGCTTATAAAACCAATCCCTTCTATCTAAGTTATATTTTGCAATATAATCAGTCCATCTTCTCTCAAACTCAGCAACGTTAATGCTATCAAGGACTAAAGCCCTAAATTCTGCCTTTGCAATCCTACTATCAAGAACTCTATTTAACTTCATAGGCAACTTTGCGAATATGTGCCATATACAATATATATATGTCGTATTTGGCATCAATGTATTGATGGAAGCTTTAATACTATCACAGTGGTCAGTCATGGTAGCTAATGGACGAACATTTCTTAGATCCTCAAGCCATGAAGAGAGCGTCATTTTGTAACTTGTTATATCCTCACTAGACATAGGAGTGCATCCTCATTTTGTAACTTGTATCATAGAACTCCTCATATGCAACCTTAAAGTGTGAATGAACCCATACGACATTACGAAGTCAACTAAAACTATCCATATCTACGGAGTAGTAAAATTTTCTATCTTTTTGTTGCATGTCACTGAAGAACTTGAGTAATGATTGTGCGCCCCCTTCTTGCAATTGAAGCTTTCTACTCTTCAAAATACAATTTCTATAGTACTTTGGTGAACAACCCAAATTTTTAGGCCACCAGCAAGTACTTCAGTGACTCTTATATTTTTTTAGGGTCTTAAGCCATCAATATCTGTGGCTGTCAGAGATCTTAAGAGAATTAAGCGACCTGTGTCCAGCCATCAATCGCAATAGTGCCGGTTCTTATTGATGATTATGCTTTTTAACCACCTTTGAAACATGCCATGAACCATTCTCCTCCAAAATTATATTTATTCTAGCACAGCAGTTCCTCCTCTTGGTAACAAGCTTATTCCTTGGTTTCCTAGACCTATCACAACCATATTGCACATACCTTACAATATCACCACATTTTTTGTTTGATGTTATTTTGAAAATACAAACCCCTGATAATCTTGCATGTTCTTTGTAAAAATCAAACATAATATCCTTATTACTGAAACACATTACAATAATTGGACCTATTACTAGATCTTCTTCATTAAACTCATTAGACATTTCCATGTCATCTCCACCTTCTCTCTCTTCCTCTAGATAATGGCGGCCATCATCAGCAACATCGTCAACATGATCTTCTCCATCATTGAAGTTGCCGTTTGAATCAATGTTGACCCACTCATCTTCATTCATTAAACTGTCATATGAAATCAACCCTAAGATATGTGTATGCATTCCTTAGATGTTCTGACCTAGTTTCTAGGTTGTTATTCAAGTTTAATGGCTCCGAACTAGTTTCTTGGTTAGCATTCATGTTTAGGTTAAAGGAATGGTGATGAATTATGTGTTTAATGAAAGCTCTCTTATCATATGTGCATGGTATAACAAGGTTACTCGAATTTGTATATTGTATAAATTTTTATTTAACAATATACGTATGAAGGCTTTTGATCTTCACATTCATATAAATTTTATTTTTAAAAAATAATACATAATAGTATACATATATACATACGAAGGCTTTTGATCTTCCTAATGAGAGAATGATGATTTTATGGGATCAATATTTTGGGATAATCAATAGTCATTATTTTGTTTGGGAGGGAAATATTTTGGAGGGAAATAATGGATGTTAAGGCAAATATGAAATCAAGGGTTTTAAGTTCTTTACACGGGTGTGGCCATCGTTGGGCCATTGATAGTAAGGCCAAATAGCACCTCTCATTTTATAAACAAACAATGTTTTCAAATTTATTTTGAAAAAATAAACCAAAATCTATGGCCAAACGGGAGCTAAATAGTTCATACCTCAATCATTGATTGCATATTTTACAAATTTTACCATTTAATGAGTGTGAATAGATGTGGACCATTCAGATCTTGATATTATCTTAAAAATATTACTCTCTCTGTCCAAGTTTATGTGGCGGGGCTTGGATTTCAACAGTCAAACTTTTTAATTTTAACTATGAATTCAAACATAGAATCTTTAAATTTTTTGAAACAAAATTTATATATTTAGAAACTACATAAAAAGTTAAGTCACAATAATTAACAATTCAAAATATCTAAACGTCATATGAAAAAATTACGGTAAAAAAACTCATTTGATTCTCGAAATCCAAACTCTGCCACATAAATTGAGATGGAAGGTGTAAGAAACTATTTAAAAATATTAGGAATATAAGTATTTGATTTAAAAATATATGGGATGTATCTATACTTGAGTCATACTAGTGTTTGAGCAAATAAGTGCTAAACCAATTAATAATGAGTTAGAGGGCGAATCTTAGTTGAACTTAATAAATCCTAGACCGAATAAATGGAGCACTTGTGTAGCCAGTAGCGCTCAAGAGCATTGAATAATGGGTTTAATACACTATGATTGACAATAAATATGATAGCATAAATATATAATAAATATAAATAATGACAATGAATGTAATAGGAAAGGATCTACCACCCAATTATTATATGATTGGGATGTTCCTTTTCTCTGTCTGCGACGTGGAAAAGTGAGAGGTCAAGATGGATGTGGAATCTTGGGATTTATGGATAAAGATTGAGCAACGTGTGCTTGAACAAATCAATGAATAAGACAACTTTTTCATATATTCTCTTGTCAACCTTTACAATATATTTTTTGTCAAAACAACGAAGATGATCTTTTGTTCCCTATCTCTTCCTATTTATAAGGGATATTCCCCAAAAAACTACCTAAAAGTACGCATAAAGAATATACCAAAGGAATA
>NC_031997.1:7831138-7902386 GCF_001879085.1 Nicotiana attenuata | reverse complement strand
GCATCAGCCTTTGTGAGAACAATCTTAAGTTGTTATATCACGATCGACCCCGTCCTTTGTCTTGCTTATCCGATACAGTGGTCACCAAATTTGGACCTATACAACTAGTAGTATTATAAAGATGCTTGGCGTAATTCATCAAATAGAGTATATTTTTAACAGTGAGCCACTTTTCAACTTGACTAGGCGCATGCGTATGGGAGTGCGGACTAGACGGTAATTACACTTCGGAATATAAGAAAGATCCTACGTTCTTAATCACCGAAGTAAAATACAGCCAAAAAGCGGGACTGAGCGCGTGTTCCCACTTCTCCCCTCTTCTCCTCTTCCCCGTCCGTCCGCCATGGCTACGACGGAGCAGCCACTGAAGAAACGGAAGCTTTACGAACAAATACACGAACCATCACCAGCACCGCCTCAGTCTGTGGTTGAACAAATTAATGAATAAGATAAATTTTTCATATATTCTCTTGTCAACCATTATAATATATTTTTTGTCAAAACAACGAAGATGATCTTTTGTTCCCTATCTCTTCCTATTTATAAGGGATATTCCCCAAAAAAACCCTAAAAAGTACAACATAAAGAATATCCAAAGGAATATTCTTATGTCCACTTCTGAACCTATGCTACCGTTACTTTCTCATCTCGGCTGGCCGCTTTGGCATCAGCCTTTATGAGAACAACCTTCAGTCGTTATATCATGGTCGACCCCGTCCTTTGTCTTGCTTATCCGATACCGTGGTCACCAAATTTGGACCTATACAGTTAGTCCCTCCGCTTGTTGAGGTCGTGGCCCTGCACGTCCTCGATAAGCGAACATCATTTGCTTTCGTCTCGGGGAGAACTTAGTTGTTGAATCAAGCCGGGTCGACCAAGATTGAGAGAACGACACAACCAGCGGAGTCATGATTGATGTGGTTACCATGGGGTGACGTCACAGCCACGCGCGTCATCATTACGTATCTTCCCAAGACAGCGTCTGCGTGCTTGTCGCTTTGGTTTTAGTGCCATTGACAATCCTTCGCTTCGATTCTCACGCCATCCAGCCCTATAAATAGATGAGGGTTTCGTTTTTTCAGAAGTTTCCACCATTCCCCTCCTTGCATGAACACTATTTTCCTTCGATCTTCTTTACCAGTTCCTGTTATTAACTTTGTTTTTACGATTCCGTTTCTCTCCTTCTAACCTAGTCATCACCTCTTTCTTTAGGTTTAGTAGCACACCTTTTATTGTTGAGATGTCACAAACCCTTCGCATTCATGACGAAGTTTCCGACTCCACTCTGTTGTCAATGGCTCCTCCTTCCAGCGGTGAGGATCTCGTGGCTGAAGAGGGTGAGAGTTTTCCTACCGTAGAGGAGATAGTTCCCAGAAACCCCTTGTCCAGAAACGATTTCCACAAGGAACCTGCTCCTGCTCCCGTTCCGGTCATCCCCAAGACCGGGCCATCTCATATAGCTGAACTACGATCTACATATCATATCCCTTCTCATGTCGAGATGGTTCCGGCTGGTAGCGACATCGTGGAGGTCGATCGACCTGGGTACTATGCTTTTATGTCTACCATTTCTTAATTGGTTATACTCTCCCTCTTCTTCCACTGGCGGAGGAATTCTATCAATTTTACAACGTCTGCCCGGCACAGCTGTCTCCGTATTTGTATAAAGCTTTCCTGATGCTGACAAAGTATGCGGAGTTGGCTGGTTTCAAGGTCGATATCCGCCACCTATTACACTTGTTTTCACCAAGTTTTTACAGAGGCACTATGATACACCTGCGACATCGCAGGACCAGAAGGCTGATAGTTGGAATGGACGATAGGACGAATCAGAAGTTTTGGCACAAGTACTTCTTTAGCAAAACCGAGCAGTTGGTGTCGGACCCTGCTGGATTTCCCGAGCAGTGGAATCATAATCGTAGGTGTTGATGGCATACGTTTGTTATCTTCTTTCGTCCCTTTTGATTTTCATTCATTTGTGGTTTCTTTGTGTTATTTTTTTTAGCTAAGAGGCGTGCACCCTTTCCCGTCGTCGGCATTGAAGACTGGGTGACTTGCGTGTTACCTCACATGGCGGGTATTCGAGATTGGGCGGCCTTCTACAAATGCTTTGGACCGAAGGTCCCGTCTAGTAAGTGTTAATTTTTTTCGGCCTTCTGTTGTTTGATGTTATTTATTGATACGACCTCTTTATGGTGACCGGTCGACGAGCTTTAAAAAAGAAAGCTCCAGTGCCTGCATTTTGCCAGGCCATTGCATCAGCAGGGATGCAATTTACTTTGGCTGAGTCCGCCCGCGGTCATACGCAAACTTTGTCAACTAGGGACCCCCCTCCTCGGAATATTATTGCACGGGATGATATCTCTTCCCGGCCTATCTACCACCTTGTAGATGAGTCCTCTAACGGAAAGGAGTCGCCATCGAGAAAGAAGAGGAGAATGGAACTCGAAAAGACCGTCGCCACTAGCATTGAAAAGAAAAAGGTCGTTGCCTCAAGAGCGGCGTCCTCACCTATGCCGGATGCAGGGTCCGTTTTTATGGCAGATGCTATTATGGCGGGGAGGTACCCTAGGGCCGAGGGGGTATACCAAGGCGGGGAGCCTGCACGGGCCACTGAAGGTGGCGCGTCGTCGGCGGTCGGAGGAGATGAAGTGGTGAACGCAGAGGACGATGGTTCAGGCTCGGACATCGACCCCGAAGAGGTGCGGGCCTTTTTGGAAAGAAATACCCGTGTGGAAGTTAGGACGGAGGGTCCTAATCAACATGTAATCATTCCTGTGGGTTACGATCTTTTGGCGAACTCTGAGCAGGCAGTGTCGTCCTTCGCCCCCTTGTGCGTCGCTTCCGAGAACGCGACGCTTCAGGCGATGAGTGATGTAGAGCTATCACGGAGTATTTCTGGCATGGCATTGCGAGTAAGTGTTTTTTCTTTTCCTGTTAGGATTTGTTTCACATGCGTAATCTGCTTATGCTGACTTTCTTTCCTCTGCATGTCAGACTCTCATTATGGAGATCGAGCGCGACCGGAGGGATGAGCGGAGGACGACCATTTTTAAGAAGGTGACCTCCAAGTACAAAGAGTACCGTACCAAGCACCGTGCGTTGGTCGATGTCTTTACTCAAGATAGCGAGTTTCAGCTATTTCGCGACGGGTTTAAACAGAAAGAGGAAGAGTTGGCGCAGAAAGTTGAAGAGCTGAAGGAGCGGGATGATGAGTTGATTAAGGCCATAGGTCGATGCATCGAGCTTGAGGCGGCTCTTAAGGCCAAGGATGATGAGCTCGAGGTGAACAAGGGGGTGATAGCCAAGAACGCCGATCTTCAGGCGCGAGTGGCTTCTTTAACTGCTGAGCTTGGGCAAAGGGAAGCAGAGGCTGTTGATCTGAGGGCTGAGTTGAGCGTTAAAGTCGATGAATAGGCTCATGCTGAAAAGGCAGGGTGGCCGCCGTATCTGAAGTAGCAACCTTGGATGATGCCTTCCGTGTTTATAGGTCTGAGCGGGATAATGAGGTGGAGACGTCGGCGCTCAAGGTAGCGAGGTTGGAAGAGTGGATCCAAGATCTGGAGGCGGAGTTGTCTGGATTAAATGAACAGGTTGTTGCTTTGAAGGCTGAGGAAGTGCGACGGCAGTTGCAGCCGTCTACGTCTCATACTTCTATCGATCCCGTCGTGCCGCGGGAGTTGCATTAGATGTGGGTTCATGCCGAGGCTCAGCTTGATGTGTACAAGTCCCTGAAGGCCGACGGGAAGGTTTCCGAGGCAGAGCTCGAGGGTGTTCGTGTTAAAGAACGTGCGGCCCGTGAAGCCTGTGGTTATGATCCCGGTACGCCTGGCGGGGACGATGCTGATGATGATGCGGACAGGCTCACCTCCGATTCTTTGTATAACGAGGAGTATGCCGAAGGGGATGACGCGGCGTAGGGCCGTTGTATTTATTTTTGTTTTGCCTTGCTATTTTTGTGAGGGCGTCTTCGGGCCCTTTGTAAAAAGTTTTGTAATATAACAGTTGTAATGGAATGATTACCTTTTTGTTGTGTATCTGCGAATTGTCATTTTTGTTTGTTTTACGGTGAAGTCCCTCGCTTTTCGGCCGCTTGTGTGTAATGTTTTGGCGTAGTCGATTGCAGATCTTAAAGTAACTCGAGCAAGGTCGAGTGTAAAGTAATTCGAGCGAGGTCAAATGTTAAGTAATTCGAGCGAGGTCGAACGTTAAGTAATTCGAGCGAGGTCGAATGTTAAGTAATTCGAGCGAGGTCGAATGTTAAGTAGTTCAAGCAAGGTCGAATGTTAAATAATTTGAACGAGGTCGAATGTCAGGTGCGAAAAAAGAGACGATGGAGAGTAAAATGTTGCTTTGTTTCATTCATTGGAGAATATCTTGGTAGAGAGTACAAAATGCTGCTTTATTTTATTCACTGGGGAATACTATACATGTCCGTTTCATACATATATTGGAGAAGTTTCCATGTATCTAGTCCCTTCATCGTTCGGCCTGGAGAAGCAGTCGACAGGCGGGGCGATGAATCATACTTGAACTTCGAGACGTCCCCTTCGTCACCTCGTTAAAAACCTCCCCGAGAAAACTCAATTGGGACAAAACACGGGTGAGGGAAAAAGAGTACGACTTGAGGGGCGTCCTTTTTCAGAAGTTGAAGTATTTGAGGTGGGCGACATTCCAATTGATTTGTAGTAGTTTTCCTTCCATTGTTTCTAGTTGGAATGCTCCTTTGCTTGCTGCTGCCGTGATTTTGTATGGTTCGTCCCAATTGGTTCCCAGTTTGCCTTCTATCGGGTCTTTGCTCGCTTGTGTTTTGGCCTTGAGAACATAGTCTCCGACTTTGAGCGGTCGTATTTTGGCTTTTTTGTTGTAGTACTTTTCTGCTTGTTGTTTTTGGGCCACCATTCTTACGTAAGGCATGTCTCTTCGTTCTTATGCCTCGTCGAGGTTTTATTTCCTGTTCTCGTCGTTGTTTTATCCGCTTTCATTGGAGTATCTCAGGCTAGGCTCCCCGACCTCGATAGGTATCATGGCGTCAGTCCCGTATACTAGTGAATATGGCGTTTCACCTGTGCTCGTTTTTGGCATGGTGCGGTAGGCCGATAGTACCTCTGGTAGCAATTCTGGCCATAACCCTTTGGCGTCCTCGAGCTTTTTCTTAAGATGCTCAATATTGTTTCGTTGGAGGATTCGGCTTGACCATTACCAGCGGGATGATATGGCGTGGAGAGTATTTGCTTGATGTGCCATTTTTTCGAAGAACTCGGTGGTCTTTTTCCCTGTGAATTGGGGCCCACTGTCACAGCTGATTTCTTTAAGGATGCCGAAACAGCATATGATGTTCCTCTATATGAATGTGATGACTTCCTGTTCGCGTATTTGGGTGAATGCACCTGCTTCCACCCATTTGGAAAAGTAGTCAGTTAAAACCAAAAGAAAATGCATCTTACCTCGCCCCGCTGGGAGGGGTCCGACAATGTCCATTCCCCATTTGATGAACGGCCATGGCGAAGTGACAGAGCGGAGGTGTTCGCCCGCTTGGTGTATCATAGGTATGTACTTTTGGCACTGCTCGCACCTCTTGACGTAATCTATGGCTTCCTTTTTCATAGTGGGCCAACAATATCCTGCCCGAATGAGGCATCTGATGAGGGCTCGGTTGCCCGTATGGGAACCACAGTGACCTTCGTGTACTTCTTCGAGCACGCACCTTGTTTGATTCGGCCCTAAGCATTTCGCCAAGGGGCCCCCAAACGTTCTCTTGTATAGGTCGTGATTTATGATGTTGTACCTGGCCGCCTGCATTTGAAGCTTTTTGGCTTCCTTTTTTTCTTGTGGGAGTACTCCCTCCTACAAATATTTTATGATGCGGTTGCGCCAGTCCCAAGTCAAATTTATAGAATGTACCTCAAGTTGGTCTATTGACGAGTGGAGGAGGGTGACCACGTTTTCTTTAGTGATAATTTTAGTGGTTGCTGCTAATTTGGCGAGGCCATCTGCCTCGATGTTTTGTGCTCGAGGTATCTGGTCGAGTCGACATTCATCGAATTCTGGCAGTAGTTTATGAATTTCTGCCTGGTACTTTTGTAACCTTTGCTCTTTGATTTGGAAAGTCCCTGTAACTTGGTTGACGACGAGTTGTGAGTCGCATCTGAGGATGACTCGTCGTGCTCTATACTTGAGAGCTAGCTTTAATCCTACAATTACGGCCTCATACTCGACCTCATTGTTAGTCATATCGGGGCACTGTATGGATTGTCAGATAACTTTGCATGTTGGGACCTCAAGTACGAGTCCCAGTCTAGACCCTGACGCGTTGGATGCGCCATCGGTATATAGGACCCATAGGTCGGGTAGCCTAGGAGGGGTACGAGAGGCTTCCTGCTCGACCTCGGGCATTATTTTGGCACTGAAATCGGCGACGAAGTCGGCAAGTACTTGCGATTATATCGCTGTTTGCGGCTGATATGTTATATCGTGCTCGCTCAATTCTATGGCCCACTTGGCCAGTCTTCCCGACAATTTCGGGCTTATGTAGGATGCTCCGCAGGGGGAAAGTCGTTACCACCGATATGGGATGGCACTGAAAATAGGGTCTAAGCTTTCGTGAAGCTATGACCAATACCAAGGCCAATTTCTCAAGGTGGGGGTACCTCGTTTCGGCGTCGACTAGTGTTTTGCTAATATAATAAATTGGAGATTGCGTACCTTTATTTTCGCGGACCAACTCTGCGCTTACCGCGACTTCTGAGACGGCCAAGTATATTAGGAGGCGTTCACCAGGTTCCGCTTTGGCGAGTAGTGGGAGTGAGGACAAGTATGCCTTTAGTTCTCTCAAGGCATCTATGCATTCTGAATTCCACTGGAGCCCGTTGTCTTTTTTAGCACGTTGAAGAATTTGTGGCATCTGTCGGATGACCGTGAGATGAATCTCGATAGGGCGGCTGTACGACTAGTCAGTTTTTGCACCTATTTCTTGCTGGTTAACACTTTAGGTATCCCTTCAATGGCTTTTATTTGGTCTGGATTGACTTCGATGCCTCTTTGTGATACCAAGAAACTGAGAAATTTGCCCGAGGTTACGCCGAAGGCACATTTTTCGGGGTTTAGTTTCATGCGTACTGCCTTAATATACCGAAGGCCTCTTTCAAGTGGTCGATGTGGTCTTCTTTCCTTTTTGATTTGACCAACATGTCGTCGATGTAAAATTCTATTGTCTTGCCAAGTTGGTCTTTGAACATCTTGGTGACCAACCTTTGATACGTTTCCCCTGCGTTCTTCAACCCAAATGGCATGACTCTGTAAAGTACGTTCCCTGATGGGTGATGAAAGTAGTTTTCTCCTGGTCGTCCTCCTCCATGAGGATTTGATTATAACCCGAGTAGGCGTCCAAGAAGCTTAGCAATTCGTTCCCTACTGTTGCGTCGATAAGCTGGTCGATGTGAGGCAAGGGAAAGGAGTCTTTTAGGCATGCCTTGTTTAGGTCTGTGAAATCTATGCACATCCGCCATTTCCCGCTTTTCTTTTTTACCATGACCACATTGGCGATCCATTGGGGGTATTTTGATTCCCGGATGGAGCCGTTGGCAAGCAGCTTATCCACTTCATCACTGACGGCCCCGTTGATTGGGGTGTTGAATTTTCTTTTTATTTGCCGCACTGGTGGATAGAGCGGGTCAACGTTCAACTTGTGTGTGGCAACGTCTTTCGGGATGCCCGACATATCTGCATGGGAGAAGGCGAACAGATCGGCATTGTCAATTAAAAACTTGTGAAACTTACCTGATTCTGAGAGTTTATGTCCGATGTAAGCCTTTTTGCTGCTGTCGTTGATGTCCAGTTGAACGGGATCGAGGTCTTCTACCGTTGATTCAGCGGCTTCTATGATGTCGGGGTCCTTGATGACGTCTGTTTGTACGTCGAGTTCGGTCCCCGACTTTGCTAATTGTTATGCTTCTGAGTCTATTCCCTTTAGCTGTTGAGTGTATGTGCAATCCTGGGCGATACGATAGCATTCTTGGGCGGTGCGTTGTTCGCCTCAGATGCTGAATATCCCCCATGGAGTAGGGAACTTGATTACTTGATATAGGCTTGACGGGATGGCCCTCATGGTGTGTATCCATGGCCGCCCTATGATGGAGTTGTAAGCTGTGTCTTGGTTCATGACATGGAACGTTGTTTCCAAGGTGACGCCCCCGGCCAGAACAGGTAGCTTTATCTCCCCAGAGGTTCGCTCAACTGCATTGTTAAAACCTGTTAGTGTTATGCAACGTGGTACTATCTTGTCTTCGAGTCTCATTTGTGTGAGGACTCGAGGGTGGATAATACACGCGCCACTTCCGTCGTCTACCATTATTTTTTTCACATCAGTATCTGAAATACGTAAAGTAATAACAAGAGCATCGAAATGAGGGAAAGTCAAACCGTCAGTATCTGACTTATCGAAGATGATACTGTCTCCGAGGTCATCATACCGTTCGTGAGTGATCGACCGCTTCAGTTTGTGTGTAATGGTGAACTTCACATGGTTAACTGTTGCTTCATCGCCCCCGCTGATGATCATCTAGATGGTGCGAGCGGGGAAGGGTGGTTTTGGAGGCCCCTGGTGTTGTTCATGTCCGCGGCCGAAGTTGGCTCGTCCACGGTCGCTCATCAGTTCCCTCAGGTGCCCTTAGTTCAGCATGTTTACTACCTCAAGCCGTAGAGCTATGCAGTCATCAGTTTTGTGACCCCGCTCCTGGTGAAATTCACAGAGGACGTTCGACTTTCGGGTACTTGGGTCAGACTTCATCTTTTGTGGCCATTTCACCTTTGTGCCAAGCTTCTCTAGTGCGTACACTATTTCTGAAGGGGAAACACAAAAATTGTGAGCAGATAAGAGTGGAGGCATACCTCTTTCGTTTCGCTGAGTCCCTGTATGCGGCCTGGACGGCCCTTCCGCGTGTCGAGGAGACGGTGGGATGGCTGTTCTGACGTAGTGTTGATGTCTTTCTCGGTTGAGACGGGGGCTTGACTGATCTCTTCGACCATCGTTATGACGATCTTTTCTCAACTCCATTTGAACTGATGTCAACCGTTGTGTCAGACCATTAAGGTCGTCCTCGTCGGCTCTCACCTCGCCGCAGTAGACATTGTGGATTTCCTCCCAAGTGGTGGGAGGGTATTTCGAGCTTGCTTAATAGCTTTCTGGTTGCTCTCGACTGGTTCCTGTTCAACCCGTTCTGGAAAGCCGCTACCGCCATCCCTTCCAATACATTTGGTAGGCTCATTCTCACCCTGTTAAACCGGGCGAGGAAGTCCCCGAGTCCCTCGCCAGGCGATTGCCTAACGGCAAATATATCATTCACCCTGGCCTCCGCCTTTTTAGCCCCTGCATGGCGGTGACGAACTTGTCGGCCATTTCTTCGAACGTTGCTATTGATCGCGCCGGCAGTTGTGAATACCAGGTTAAGGCTCCCCCCATTAAGGTTTCGCCGAGCTTTTTCAGTAACACTGATGGTACTTGCTCCTTCAAAAGGTCGTTTCCCTTCACCACTGTGATGTAATGGATGATTTGATCTTCGGGGTCTGTAGTACCGTCGTATATCTTCAGGTACAATGGCATTTTGAAGGTTTTGGGAATGGCATGTGGAGCTGCTTCCTCGCTGTACGGTTGTTCGACGAACCGTCCAACGTCTCGTTTTGGTATCAACTTTGGCGCCCTATATCTTATTGACCCTTTCTTGATGCTCCCTCATCTGGTCGCGGAGTGCCTTATTTTCATTTTCCATTCTTCCATTTTCTTTAGAATGGCTGCGAGTGCGTTGTTACCTGCATCAACAGTGGTGTAAGTGTTACCTATTTGAGGGACGGGCTGCTCGCCAGTGATTGTTGTGGTATCTGCTTGCGCGGTGTTTCTGCTCTCCCTTTGAACGGGTTTGTCGAGTATGTTGTTTAGAGTGCTTGTCAGCCACTCTTCCAATAATTTTTTCACTGCTGGTGGTGCTTCCTCAACTGTAGACGTGAATGCTCCCCTTTCGCGTGAAGCTGTTACGCTTTCATGAGGGGGAGGTGAATCACTCCGCCTGAGCATAGCGTTTGGTGTCACATTCTCGTTGTCTTCCCTGTCATCCTCGTTGATGGTGTTCAAAATGTTGGTAGTGACACCTGCTATGGCTTTCTGTCTTGCCTCTCCTTTTCCTGTCATCTTTAGTTTGCGTAAACGGAGAGAAGATGGCTGGGTTTTTTTTTTTATCTAGAAGGAACTAAAATTTCAACTAAAACCTCCCCACAGACGGCTCCAAATTGTTTGAGCAAATAAGTGCTAAATCAATTAATAATGAGTTAGAGGGCGAATCTTAGTTGAACTTAATAAATCCTAGACCGAATAAAATGGAGCACTTGTGTAGCGAGTAGCGCTCAAGAGCATTGAATAACGGGTTTAATACTATGATTGACAATAAATATTATAGCATATATATATATATATATATATATATATATATATATATATATATATATATATATATATATATATATATANTAATGACAATGAATGTAATAGGAAAGGATCTACCACCCAATTATTATATGATTGGGATGTTCCTTTTCTCTGTCTGCGACGTGGAAAAGTGAGAGGTCAAGATGGATGTGGAATCTTGGGATTTATGGATAAAGATTGAGCAACGTGTGCTTGAACAAATCAATGAATAAGACAACTTTTTCATATATTCTCTTGTCAACCTTTACAATATGTTTTTTGTCAAAACAACGAAGATGATCTTTTGTTCCCTATCTCTTCCTATTTATAAGGGATATTCCCCAAAAAATCTTAAAAAGTACGGCTTATGTCCACTTCTAAACCTACGCTGCTTTTACTTTCTCATCTCGGCTGCCCGCTTCTAGCATCAGCCTTTGTGAGAACAATCTTATGTTGTTATATCACGATCGACCCCGTCCTTTGTCTTGCTTATCCGATACAGTGGTCACCAAATTTGGACCTATACAACTAGTAGTATTATAAAGATGCTTGGCGTAATTCATCAAATAGAGTATATTTTTAACAGTGAGCCACTTTTCAACTTGACTAGGCGCATGCGTATGGGAGTGCGGACTAGACGGTAATTACACTTCGGAATATAAGAAAGATCCTACGTTCTTAATCACCGAAGTAAAATACAGCCAAAAAGCGGGACTGAGCGCGTGTTCCCACTTCTCCCCTCTTCTCCTCTTCCCCGTCCGTCCGCCATGGCTACGACGGAGCAGCCACTGAAGAAACGGAAGCTTTACGAACAAATACACGAACCATCACCAGCACCGCCTCAGTCACCGCCTCCTCCTCCTCCTCAACCACCACCACAGCCTCAACAGCAGAGCGTCGCTGCTCCGGCGATATCTCAGGATGAAATCCTCCGACGGAGAAGGAACCAAGAAGAGATTCGCAATGTTTACGAGTGTTACAAACGCATTAAATTCTGCATCTCACAGAACGATCATCGTCTTTCATCCGAACTCGAACAAGCCTACCTTTCTCTCATTACTTCCTCAAGAGGTCAGTATTTAGCACTTTTTTCTCTCTCTAATTTCGCTTTTGTCCCTTTTCTTCTAAATCGTGAAATTGAGTATTTTCATTGCTATTTGTGTTCAGTTGCTTGCTGCAGAGTCGACATATGTATGAAGTTTATACAGTTCGTTTTTCTCTTCGTTGTTATTCGATGAATAGGAGCTAATAATATTGTGAGACTGATCAATTACATGAAGTAGGTGTCTTTAGGCGTTTCTGGGATTTTCCCCATCCCTTGTATGATTCATGAACCCTAGGTTTTAGAAATTACCGCTTCGTCTAGTTGGAGTGAAAAAGAGGAGATGTTCAAGGAGTGCAAATAAATGTGGAGTGTTTCTTTCCCTTGCCAGACTGAAAGGAAGAACTATAATAGTGTGTACGCAGACCTTACCCCTACCTCGTGGAGGTAGAGAGCCTGTTTCCGAAGACCTTCGGCTCAAGGACAAAATGAAAAGGAGCAGTAGCAATTAACAACATCGATATATAAACAACGGTATAGTAAAATAATTGAAGTCAAAGAAATAACCGGTAAGAATATAGCTCTATGAACAGGAAAAAGGAAAAAAAGACTACAAGACTGATATATAAACAATGGTATAGTAAAATAATTGAAGTAAAAGAAATAACCGGTAAACCCTCAGGGGTTGGCCTGGTGGCAATTGACTTGAGCCTTGGGGTTTGCTCCCTTTCAAGGTCTCAAGTTCGAAACCCACTGGGTGCAAACAATTCCTGAGGGCCATCGGACTGGGTAAAACCTGAATTAACCGTGGTGCACTTGCGGGAAACTCCTTGCCGAGGGCCTGTGCACCCCCGGGATTAGTCGGGGCTCTTAGAGACTCGGACACCCGGTGCAAATCAAAAAAAAGAAATAACCGGTAAGAATATAGCTCTATGAACAGGAAAAAGGAAAAAAAGACTACAAGACTAGTACTACTGCCACTAGGATGACAAAGGAATACCTTCAGCTACCCCCTAACCTTCTACCCTAATCCTCAACCTCCACACCCTCCTATCTAGGCTCATGTCCTCACTAAGTTGAAATTTCGTCATGTTCTGCCTAATCACCCCACCCCGATGCTTCTTAGGCCTACCTCTACCTATCCTCAAGCTCACCACAACCAATCTCTCACAACTCCTCACGGGGGCATCAACGACTCTTCTTCTCACATTCCCGTACCATCTTAACCTTACTTCACGTATCTTGTCCTCCACTGGGGCCACTCCCACCTTGTCCCGAATAACTTCATTCCTAATAATATCTCTCTTGGAATGCTTGCACATCCACCTCAGCATCGTCATCTCGGCTACTTTCATCTGTTGGATATAGAGTAAATCACATTATTATCCAAACAAACCAACGAGAGTAACGCGAGCAAGGGTTAAAGCTTTCTCATGGTTGAAGTGATGCAAAGAAGACTGTATTTTGAATTAGTGATAGAGTGATGCAAAGTGAGGGTTATCGCTTATCATGGTTGAAGTGATTGAAGAAGAGTGTGTTTCAGGTCACCGCTTCTCAATGGTTGAAGTGGTGCTTAGCTATGTTGCTTGGATTTTTCAAAAAATGCCACTGCACCAATGTTGGAACCTCCAAAAAAATGCATAATATTTTAGAGGATCAGACACGGGTATGCAACATTTTTGGAGGATTCGAGCAAAACATAGATGCTAAGAAGCGCGAGTTTTGGGCAGTGAGGTGCTAAGCGATCCAAGTGAGAAGGATCACTTCTTCGAATACAACTTTGAAAGATGGATGGTGTTTTACTATCTGAGTATCAGCACTCCTCTTTGCTATCATCTGCATTTTTTCTTAGCTTGCAAGAAACTTATTCTACTACTTTTGTTAGCTCTGCTTTTCTTTACTTTATCTCTGCTTTTCTTTACTTCTTTCTTCATCTTCTTTTTTCTTTTTCACAATGACTCTTTCTTCTTTCTCTAGTGTCTGAGTCGTCTTATTCTGTTCTATATACTTGGTGTCCAAAAAATAACACTTATTAATCTGATTGGTGATGTCGTTTAGGGTATATTTTTGACCGAAATGTCAGCCCCCTTTAGGACTGCTCATATGGTTGACCATTTCATCAAAAAGTATCTGTGCCATTAAAACAATTGTCTGCATGTTTCCTTCTCGCACAAATTGGACATGCTTAAATCTTCCAGGGATACTTGGATTTCTATTCCAGTTGTGCTATGGCGGGTTATATGGAAGGAAAAAATACTAGAGCTTCAAAGACAAGTAGTATAATTCAGTTAACCTTAAACTCAAATGTATACATCTGCTTACTTTTTGGTGCAACTGGCACAGATGTATCACGTCCGTGAGCCATGGTCGATTTTCTCAGTTCTTTACACACACTGTAAAGTTCTTTTTTTGGATGTACTCTTTTCCCGCATTCCCTTAATGCTAGTTTTAAAATCAATAATATCCGTACATTACCTATCCAAAAAAGCCAAAAAAAAAAAAAGGAGAGAAATCTGAAAGAGGTGATACCAGTTGAATAATTACCCAAAAAAGGAACGACGAACGATCACTAGTAAGGAGACATTGTGCCATCAAAACGGCCACTTGAAATATACTAGTAAAGTCATCATAACAAGAAAATTTTTTCACTGAACAGTTGACATACCAGGGACTTCATCCAAATTTTAGGCTACGTACAGTCTAGTGAATGATTTTTCTTTGCACTTTAAAAGGTAAGCATTTTTCCTACAAACAAAAAATTAAATAAATAATATTCTATGACATTTAAGATCAGAGAAGGTTGTTAGAGATGGTTTGATCATGTCAATTCACAGAACTCTATATGCGACGGTTTGTAGATGTGACTATTAGTACTAAAATTCTAGGTACTTAAAATGACAATATGACATAGAAGAAAGTTGTTATATCTATCTTCGTATTATTTTGAGTTAACAATACCTTTGCAGCGTGCACCTATTTCATTTTGGATGAAGGGCTCTGGATTGCCCTGTATGGAGTGGCAATAATCTCTCCTACTTGTGACAGTTCTCTCCAGTCCCTCAAAAAGAAATACTCTCTTCATCCCATTTTATGTAGTGGTGTTTGGCTGGGTACGAGGTTTAAGAAAGAAAGGAAGACTTTGAAATTTGTTTGTCCAAAACAAGCTACAGACATTTGTGAGGTTATAAATCATCTCATTAAGGCTAAGATGAAAAATTTAAAGTTCAATTGTTTCTAAATATAGAAATGCACCATTCTTTCGTGACAGACTAAAAAAGTATGCCACATAAAATGGGAAAGAGGACTTAACAAATAGAGAATGAGAAGGAAAATTGCAGAGATAGATTACACTGGGGGTGACATGGTTTATTTCTCAATTCATTGAATGATTATACATATGAAACTAAGACAGGTTACCTAGTGACGTGTATTGGTGTTCCGTCCTGTTCTTTCTAAAATCTCATATAAATGTGCCAATTGTTCTATGAGATCCATGCCCTTGCTACTCATGCTCAAATGTGATGCAAGTGTGCCAATTGTTTTTCGGGACCACTTTCGTTCCATTCTTTCTAAAGTGTCACTAAATGCTCTGCGGGACCCACTCGTATTGACTAATTGGCATGAACAGCAGTTGCTACGTTTATGCTTCTAGTCCTATCTTGTGCAACTTTGCATTAACTTAGTTCCACTTAACTACTTTTCGAGTAATTCTTTTCATGCTTTCATTATCGTAGTGAATAATTGCAGTATAATGAATTACCATCAATGTTCCTGATAGGAAATCATTATACTGACGCAGCCTGTGAACTTCCAAAGGGACTTGCTCCTATTTGTTGAAAGTATTCCTCTTTGGTACTGAAATATATTGCATCCTTTTGTGAAGCTTTAATTTAAAT
This sequence comes from Nicotiana attenuata, assembly GCF_001879085.1. NCBI lineage: Eukaryota > Viridiplantae > Streptophyta > Magnoliopsida > Solanales > Solanaceae > Nicotiana > Nicotiana attenuata. The sequence goes on along the minus strand of NC_031997.1, from coordinate 7,886,992 downwards.
TTTCATCTATGATTCTGGTGTGCAGGCTGCACAAGCGTACAACGTTTAGTGGCTGATTTTATTCCTCGATTTGCTTCGTATTGTCCTACTGCTCTTGAAGCTGCAGTGAGAGTTGTTATTAACATGCATAATTGGAAGTTAGCTTTGATTGGTAAAGGAGATGATATAGACGGTGTTGCGTTTGAAACTGCTAAGGCATGCATTTTTGGTCTAGCTGATATCTGTCAAAGTGCTGCTGCTGAGGCGCCAACATCATCAGTTATTCAAGGAATTTGCTCCACAGTATTCCATGACGCACTCACCTTCTTCATATCCAGTTTTGAAGGGAAGGATGTTCTTGAGATTGCCGACGAGGAACTTTTTGGTATTCAAGATGCTCATTCGTTCTCTGAGTACCAACAAAAAATTTTAAACAAGGAAAAATCGGTATTGCTCAAGCTATCTGAGTTCCGTGTACTTAGTTTCCTCAGAATTTTCTTTACTTGCCCAAAAAACTCAATTGCATCTTGTTTTGAGCTCTTTGGCTCTACTGGATCGGAGGAAGCTAAGCGAGAAGGATATTACTTACTTCGTCAGTTAACAAACAGGCTTGATGATGCTATTGCTCATCCTAGGAATGGCGGAAATAGTGCAGTGACATCATCAGCAACATCCAGAGAAACAAGTAGCAAATGTAAGGGTCTTGTGGATGATGGCCTTGCAACATGCAGCAAACAAGTCTCGGACAACAGCTCTCTTGTTTTGAAGAACTGCTTATTAGGACTGGTACAATACCATATCTAACAATTTTCCTTTGATTAACTAGTCAGTTACTGTTCCTTTTTCCGTTTTCCCCTTTCATCTAAAAGCAATTCGCTGAGACTAATCCTTGTTCTTTTGTATTGGTTGAAACATGGGACCTCTTGTTCTGTGTCTATTTCTGTTATTATTTCAGAACATCTACTTATCTGTTTCATGTTATTTTCTTTTTCCTTTTTCCGTTTAGAAGTAGTGTCGTTTCATGTTAGCTCATCATGAGAAGCTGGAATCAGTATATTGTGCTTCTTTTTTTCCTTGTTTCCTAGTAGGGCAGATGACAGAAACCTAAACTCAAGGTTTAGGTCTGAGACTTACTTGCCATATGGTTTCACAGGTTACGAGCTCATCAGCTCACTAAGTAATTTTTGTCCATCATGAGATTGTTCAATTTGAATTCAATATAGGGGGTTAGGTTTCTTCTGTTTTTTGGTCAGTTTCAGTTTAGAATTTTTGGAAGTTTGGTTCGGTGCTCGGTTTTTCAAAGAAAAAACCGATTAAACCGAATAACCGATCTTAAATATACTTATTGCATCATATCATTTGGTTTTGAGACTTACATGGAGAAACAAAAAAATTTAGGACTTAGGATCCCTGAGTAGAGGGAGGAAGGAAGATTGACTTGCCGTAGTCGGAGATTTGTCGTTCTAACCAATCGACGGACACTAGATCTCTCTTTAACAATAACAACATGCCAGGATGCCTTTTCCATTGGAAATTGAAGTAGATTTTGGCTGTTCTAGTCATTACGTCTTTAAGTTCTTCTGATTTAGTTGTTTTCCTTCTGTTAAGAGTTTTCTTGGTAAATGAGTTTAGATTGACTGTCTAACGGCGGTCGTCTGAGGTACCTTTTACCGTCTACAGTGATGTAAAGGTTTCTTGGGTTTCTTCTTCTTTCTTGTGAAGAAAGTTTTACTTTTTTTTTGAATAAGGTAACAATATATTCATCAGCGCCAAGTTGGTACTGGTATCCAAAAAGAGAATGTACAAATCACAGAGGGCCTTGTATCTTACAAGAATCTAAGAAATCTACAAGTGGTTCTGCATCCTCTGTATAGTTCTCTTTACATCAGAATTGAAAAGACAAAAAACAATTCATCTTAATTCTTTGTATGGAACTAATTTTATCCTCAAAAACATCTACAACTCCTTTCTGTCCACACCGTCCACCATATACATGCTGGCACCATTCTCCACCATAGCTTCTGACTCTTCCTTGTTTCAATATAATTCCAGCACCACAAAAGGTCCTTGGTATTCTTTGGATCCATTGTATTCCTGCCAGGGTAAGGAATAACTGCCACAGAGTATCAGTTACCTTGCAATGTAGAAAGAGATTGCTATTGGTTTCTTCCTCCTTCTGACACAAGAAACATCTGGACGTCATAGGAATCCCCCTTCTCCGCAAAACTTCATGAGTGAGACAAGCTTATGAAGAAAGTTTTACTTTTTCAATAGAAAAGTTTCTGATTCGGGGAATCACTTGAAGAAGACGACAGGCATCATTACAAAATTGTTTTATGAGAAAACAAGGCCCAAATAGATAAACCGAACAAAAAACCAAAATAACCGACCGAAATTTCAAAAACCAAACTGAACTGAACCGACCGATTGCCCACCCCTAGATTCAATATAAGCTCCTCTTTTTTCTTTACTTAAATCCATCACAAATTAAGTGTGTTGAATTATACATTTCAAACGTATTATCTGAATATTGGCTTTCTATTCTCTCAAAAGTTTATTTAAGGCGTTTCCCTGCAGTACTACCTTAGTATTGTATATCAATAAGATTTTACCTTGTAAGAAAAAAAATATTTAGGTTTTACCTAAATTCAGTACAATCACAACTTAGAGATCATTGCTTCATTTTCACCGAGTGCTCCATGTTTTTATTTAAACAATTCTTTTCCTTGTTAATTATCTCATAGATCTATATAGAAACATAGGAGCATTCTATTTGATGAAGTTATATAGTGCTTAAAAGAAAAGGTGAAAGAACTTCTATAATATGACACATCACTTGATCAGAAGGGTGAATTGAGCTCTATATCCTATGTTTCTCATGAATTGTTGTAAGATCTGATTTGTTATAGTTCAACAGAAATAAGGGAGGTTAAGGATACATACTTAAACCTTGAGGGCAGTTTTTGTAATTGAATTATTCAACTAGTGGCATAGCGTTCTCGCTGAAGTTATGTCTCCCATTAGTATCTGAAACCCTGATTTCTATGAGGTGGAAAATAATGTCTGATGATCTTTTATTGATGGTCAATCCTTCAGTTTTGAAGTCATCTGGGGGAAAAGGTTTTTTTTGATGTTTGAACTGTCCCAGACCCCACTTTGTGGGATTATATTGGGTTAATTGTTGTTGTAACTGTCCCTAGAAAATCGATGTTGTCACGAAGATTTCTCTGGAATTTTCAGAGTGTTAAACACTTAATTTCCATAAAGTATTGTCATCTTTCGTGTGGTGAAGGTGATAGTATGATTGATTTATTTGGTTTCCATGGCTTTTGCTCAAGATGTGCACTCTTATTATGATTCATTTCTTTGGTCTCTAAGGCTTTTGCTCAAGATGCATTGTCTTTAAATCTCTTTATACAGGTCGTAGAGAAAGATAATTCTCTGATGAGTTGGATTTGCTCAAGGTTTAAGAAATTAAGTAAATCAGCATCCCCTCAAGTTGTTTCAGATATTTCCTCAGTTCTTGAAGGAATATTGCAGTCTTTCTTAGATGAAGTGAAGGCAGAAAAAATGCATGAGTATGGCGATGAGGATGGTTTGGGTACCGCAAAGTATGCTAGTGAGTACTCGGGTCACGAGCTATCTGCTAAAAAAGAAACTCATGAAGTTTCTCGAAGCTCAGCAATCCCTCTGGGAGCAAATCACTGTTCCAGTATGAAATCAAATACTGATAGTGGGGAGCATAGGCCGGTGGTTTTTGATTCTAAAGATTCTGGAGTTTTACCGAGGCCTAAAGAGGTTTATAACCAGCAGATTCTTTCACCTATTGCTAGAACACCGTCGAACTTGAGAAGTGGTTCATGTGATTTAGGCCACCATGGTGGCCTGATGGAGAACCACCAAAATCCAAATATGGACCGTTCATTACCAGCCTCAAGATCATCATCTGGAGGCATGAGTTGTTCCATGGAGTCACCTATGCAGCGTTTACCACTGCCTCATTCTTCCACAAATCAAGTTGTTTGGTACACTGATGGAGACCCAGCTGCCGCAGATATCTTTCCCGCTTCAAATCAGCTATGGTTGGGGTCTTTAGGCCCTGATGCATCTGAAGCTGCTGTCAGACATAAGTTTGAGATGTTTGGTCCAGTGTATCAATTTGCATTCTTTGCATTCAGAGGTTTTGCTTTGGTTGAGTACCAAAACATTATGGACGCGGTGAGAGTCAGGGAAATCATGCAGGGAACTTCTCCTTGGGGTGCTGGTCTTCGAATAAAGTTCTTGGATATAGGATTAGGAACCAAGGGGGCTATTAATGGTGTTGCTGTTGGTTCTAGTTGCTATATTTATGTTGGGAGTGTTCAGAACCATTGGATGAAGGATAATGTTATGCATGAGCTGAGAAAAGCACTTCAAAAAGGTCCTCGGATGGTTACTGATCTAGGCAGCGAAGGTGCATTGCTGATGGAGTTCGACACACCTGAGGAGGCCACAATTGCCATGAATCAGCTAAGGCACTGGCGTAAGGGAAGGAGTAACTGCAACCAGCCCCTAAACTTAGGTCCAGCTAATGCCACCGCGCACGCGGAAGGTGTAAGGCCTAGCTCTGCCTCTGTTTATGTTGGTACTGGAAGCAATATTTGTACCAATAGTACTGTTGGGCCAAATCACTTCCAGAACATGCTTGAGAACCATTCTGACAGTCATGTTCCAAGAATGTCACGTCTATCTTCTTTGCTTTCGCATTTAAGTACCAAATATAATGTTACATACAATCCTGGATATAAGAGTCATCACATGCCAGGGAACTGTGAAACTGGATTCTCGGGAGGAGATACAATGCAGACAAACACAGTACGGATTAGCATTCCAAATGGTAGCTCCTTGTTTATCACAGAAGATGAGCTTTTGGCTATTTGTAATCTTGCCATTGACAACAAAGGTTCTATCATCAGGTTAATGAGGGAAAATATGCCTATGGGTTCTTGTTGGCTAGTTGAATGCAGCAGCATGGATTCTGCAAATACTCTCCTGAAGACCCTTCGTGATTGTCCTGGGTTATTCTTCCAGATAGAATTCAGGTATGTACATTTTACCTACCCCCTCCCCCCCCCCCCCCCCCAAGCTCCAAAACGGAAAAGGGGGAAAGAGTTCAGGTATGTAATTGCTTCGGGCTGCTTGTCTGGTTTTAATTCACTCGACGCTGATATCTTTCAACGTCCTTGTTCTAGCGCTATTTGATAGTTAGTTTATTATAGGTTTAAAGCGACAATTTGATTTCTGTACTTTTCTAGTCTTTCCCACTCTGATTGGGAACAAGTCCTCTTGTTTTTGGACGAGTTTGTCTCTGTTTAGTGTGTAGTCGTCAAAAACTTACCTGTTAATATTCCTTATATTTAAGATATGATTTACCACATAGCTATATCCCTCAAGAGTGTTGGGGAATGTTCCATATCAAAAAAGAAAAAAAAATTGTTGGAGAATTTTAATGACATATATCATAGAAGTTACCTTTCCCGATAACAACCAAGATTTATTGAAAACCTGAGTGTACACAGATAATATGTCCTTCAATCTTTCCCATGTTGAAATTTGCCCTTAGCAGTCCCTTGCAGCTCTGATCACGAGTGATACACTTGCGTGCATTGAATTCAGAAATAGGCATGTTTCTGGAAACCTTACCGAAACTTTTCTGTAACCTTCATAGATCTGTGGTGAAAAGTGATGCACTTGAATTAGCACCCACGGGTGTGTGCCTAGCGGTCTTTGAAGTGGGTTGAGAACTATAAGGTCTTAGGTTCAAATTCCAGCGGAGACAAAAACACTAGGTGGTTTCTTTGCATCTGCCCAAGTCTTACTGGACAGAGTTACTCGGTACCTATGCTGGTGGGAGGTAGCAAGTACCTCGTGGAATTAGTGCGCGCAAGCTAGCCCAGACACCGTGGTTATAAAAAAAAATAGTGGTTTCCCCCTTAACAAACCTAGAAATTTATGAAAAGATCTGGAGTCATTTGAATGATTTGTCACATTTGAATATTAACACTCTATTCTTATCTTTTTCTCTTTTGGTTCCTGTATACCCAAATCCCACTAGTAGGATTCTACTGGGTCGTTGTTTTGGTTCCTGTATACCTAGAGTGCTTTACATTGTGTTAAAAGCTTATGACGGTCTTGCACTATGATCTGAGCTTAACTTTGAGCTTCTCCTCCTGTTGTTCAAACAGTCACACTGGGCAGCATCATATTCCTGTTCCTGTAAAAAATGAAGGTAGTATTATGGAACTCACATCACCCAGACTAAAACCAGAGCAAGGTAGCATGCCTCATGCTGGATATGCACCTCAGTCGAACTGGGCACCTATAGCAAGCAGAGGGATGCCCGAAGTTGGTACTGGAAAAGCTGATATGTTGGTTCCGATTCCATCACCTAGAGGTACTTGTCCATTACTCTAGTTGTGATCTTTCCAGTAGCAGTTTGATGCTCATTGTCATGCGGTTCCCCTGATGATTTCTGCAGGTAATAATATATTCTCTGGTGTTGTTAATGACATGTGGATGCACAGGAAATCTGAAGCAGAGCTTCATTCTAGACCGGCAATTGTTGCCTGCAATCCTGCACCTGCTCAATTGCCTACTAGACCACTACAGCCTATTCAAGGACCTCCTACCGTGCCGCCGCCAGTTCAAGCACTTCCTCCTGCAGCAGCACAGCCAATTCAAGGACCTCCTATTGCACCACCACAGCAAGCACAACCCCCGCCCTTTGGGCACCCAATGTACTTCCCCCCAACTGGGTGGGATTCACGTGGTCTGAACCATAACTTGCCTCCAAAGCCAATTCCATCTGGTGCACTTCCTACTAATCTTCACCATTGTTCAGTTGCACCACCATTTGTACCTGCTTCTGTGACTCCACTGTCACAGATGCAAGGCACCTCCATGCCACCATTTGATCATATGTTTCCTGTGCCTGTTGTTCGACCACCAGTGACGTCTTTACCACCACCACCACCACCTCAGCCTGACTCATTACCCCCATTACCTCCACCTGTCTTGCAGCCTCCATTACCTTCATCCCCGCCTCCACCACCTTATCCTGACCCACCTAATATTCCTCCTCCACCTAGTTCCCCGCCTCCCCCGCCACCTCCATTATCGGAATCTTCAAATTTGGTTAGTTCTGAACCCTATCAGTGGCAGGGCTCCTTGAGTAAAAGTGGAGTTCATTACTGTACAATTTATGCACAAAGAGTAGAATCGGATGTTTGCAGGTATTCAAATGCCAATGCTGAGCCCACAGAGTAAGGACTTCAGTGCCTTTGATGTTTTCATAATTGATTTGTAAATATTCTGTTTCTTAAAGTGGAAATGTTTGCAGATGGCCTGCTAAGTTGGATATGACCAAACGCACTGATTTTCGGCATGTCAAATCAACATTTTGTAGTACACCACCCCACAAAGTGAGTCCTTTGAACATTATAAGGAACACTCTGCATATCACACACACACACACACACATATATATATATATATATATATATATATATATATATATAATATATATATAACACATATTAGCATCTTTTGATAATTGCTACTGTCATCTCTAACTTATAATGTTTGGCAGCTTTACTCTTTGTATATCTGTGCCATATCTTTACCTATTCTAACATTTCTACTTTCTTGTTCAAATTAATGTGACACAGAAGGAGATATGCTGGTTGCTACCTTCTTCTCCAGTGGATCACAAGGGCGTAAGTTAATCATGCTCTCCTTCAGTTTTCATTACAGATGAATGTAGTCATGATGTATGCTAGATGGTAGATGGAGAAATGTTTTTGTGCATCTTCCAAATTAGTTGTTATCACCTTGATTTGTGCGCGTATTTTTGCCTAAAATGGGAACTAAATAGAATTTCCAAAGAAAATCATTTTAGGAGGAGGATCTAGATATAGGAATTTGGACTTTTTCCTCAGCTGTTTGCTAAAACATTATCCAACTTTTCCCACCGGTTTTATCCATGACTTGCTATATGCGTTCAGATATGGACCTTAAGGAGATTTTTTCTGCATTTACTTTCTACTTTCCAAATTCCTTCTAATTTTTTTGCAACAATTGCTCAATTGTTATAACTGGAAGCGATTTAGAGGACTAAAATGTAGTAACTTGCTTTGCAGTTTCAAGATTTTATATCATACCTGAAGCAGAGGGAATGTGCTGGTGTAATTAAAATTCCAGCCATAAAATCAATGTGGGCAAGGCTTCTCTTCATCCTTCCACAGTCATCTGATACCTGCTCTATGCTCTCAGTTGTGCCTAATCCATCTCTATGTCTAATCGGTCTGGTGTTGCCTAAAGAAACAAACTTTGAATGGGTGTGATGTTAGTATATGTGGACAATACCGCATCGGGAAAAGGATGGACGTGCTGCTAATTGCCTAATGCTGCTGCTCGCCAGGTTTTCTTCAGCTTTTTCCATGATTTTCATAATGGCATTTCCCAGAACTTTGGTGAACGCCCATGGATCACAAAGATATTCCCGATGGGCATTCAGTTCTGATTTGCAGTTGCAGCAATGTGGGACGGGCCGATAGTGATTTGCTGGCAAGTATCAATCTGATATACATTATTGGGCAATAGATCAACTCCTCATTCTGTTGAACCGCTGTCATCTAGTGTGAGATAGTTACTGAGAAGTTAATGTTATTTTAATTTAAATTGTAGGTAACTCAAAGATCATTTCATTGATATTGCACCAAGTTGGTGCCAACTCAATGTTAAGTAATACTGTAGTAGCCATGAAGTTGGAGGAAAGCATCAGGAAAGAATTGAGTGTCTTGGTTGTAGGGGAGTCTTCTGTACTTAGAATCTGCTAAGCCTTTTCTTCTTTCTTTCTTATCTCCGTTTATAGTGGAGTGACATTTTTTGATGTCCATGTAAGCATAGTAGAATATGATTGTATGTAAAGTGTTAAGAAAAAATTAGCTGCACGAATGTCAACTAGTTGGTGCTGGCTTCGCTATGGATGGACTGCTGGTATGTAGCTCGCTCTCCGCAAGACGTTCTAATTTTTGGTAGTATGCAATGTGAGTAAAGTACTATGTATGGGGTTGCAAAATTCTTTCTATTTCCGTAAGACCCATGTTCCCTTATTACCGCTTGACTTGAGTTCAGACTAAGATAAATCGAAGTGTATGATTATAATCTTATCAAAGGAAACCAAAATTGAGATTAAAAGGAAAATAAAATCATTCAACTCTATTATACAATATCAAATAGTTGTCCGACTTTGTGTTTGAATCTGATGTAGACTAGTAGTCGAGTTAGCTCTTTGCTGACGTTGACTCTTGTACAATGTCCGGTTGCTACTCATGTCTCCGGTCCAGTTTAGCAGCCTCAATGGCGGCTGAGGTTATTATCAATCTTGAGCACGCTAAGGGATCGTTTGATAGGGTATATAAGAATAGTGCTGGAAAAGGTGTATTAATAATGCAGGGATTAGTAATGCAAGCATTAGGTATGTAGAAATTATTTCTTATCGACTGTTTGGTGTGGTGTATTAAAAATTAAAATGCATTGCATAATTTCTAAGAAAATTAGTTGTTTACAAAAATGCCCTCCATATGCTTTAGCTTTAAGGGACTTTAAGAATAATTTTGTCTTTAACCATGCTAATTGCTAATACCATGGTTTGCTATGTATTAGTTATACACATGATAATACCAAATAGGTTGTATAATTAATACTTGCCTTAGTAATACATAAGTTGAAAAAGTATACTAAACAAGGGACTGAAAATTGCTTGCAGCCATCATCACTGGAAAGGAAAACTTGTTTGAGCTAAAAGCGTAAATCTTGGGGCAAACTAATTATTTTTATATAATGAGGGGTTAAACCTAGTTAATGATAATATCTCTAGATTTATAATCGGGTAACACAAATAACGTAGAAAGTGTTGGTGGGGGATTAAATGCAGTGTGCATTTAATATTCCAAACGGTTTGAGTAATGAGAGATAAATGTCAAGTAGCAAATAACAATAAATGGCATTAACGTAAATAAAGAGAATGATTCACCCAATATTGAATGAGCTGGATGATTCTTCTTTCTGACAGTGATGAATGATAGACAAATCCTAGAATGTTGCATATATTCTCGGATCTGATGGAAAAGTACTGAATAACGGATGATAGAATCTTAATGAAAAGGCAATGTTTGTATCTTTTCTAGAGAGAGAGTCTTCTTCTCAAAATAAATTTTTCATGCCTTTCCCCTTATCTCTTTTTCTATTTATTTGGGACATACCCCAGTCAACCTTAAAAGTACAAGTACAGAGAATATTCAATGGAATATTCTCCTAAAGATCCTATTATAAAAACTAGCCGTTAATACTGCCCTTGATACTTGACCTCGGTCGTTATTGGTTGCCCGACTATGACCCCCACTATTTACTAGTCGACCTAGGCCACATCACTTTTCATAATACCACTTCATGCTAAATCTCCTTGAGGCAGATTTTGACCTATACAGCTAGTCCCTCCGCTTATGGAGGTTGACCCTGGACGACCTCGATGAGCCGACTCTGTTATGGATGAGAAGTTTAGGCGAGCAGGTCGAGTAGTAGTGTTTCAGGCGGGGTAGAAACGTCTCCTTTCGTGAGCCGCAACCTAGGGTCACGTCGTTTCAGAATAATGTCATGCCATCACGCGTCATTATTACACGTTTTCCCGATACCTTGCGTCGTTTCCTGTGCGTCTGCCGTTTCGATGCCTGGGCTGGGAGACGACGGTTTGCTTTCTCGATATTGATGCCTGAACTCTTATAAATAGGGATACAAAATCCTTTGCCTTATTCTTTGCAACCTAAACATTTATATCTGCATACCTTCTTCTTCCTTCTTCACTTAGAATTCCTGCCCTTTCGGTTTCGCTTTTGTGTTTTGCTTTCACTGGCTCTGGTGGCTTTTGCTACTCTTGATTCTTCTGTGTTTACACCTTCTTTACTCATAAACAAAGATGGTTAATGTGTCTTCCAATTCTTGGGGGGGGGGGGGGGTACCTGACCTTGTTCCCTTGGCAGTGCGCATGCCTTCCCATGACGATTGGGTTGATACTGTTGTTGAGGATGACAATTTTCCTATGGTGGAAGAAATAATTTCCCGTGTTGAGAAGGCTAGGTCAAATTTCTCAAAGATGCCCGAGGATGACCCAGAGATCTCGTAGTTGTTGATGAATGAGGTGGGCCTCGCTGAATTTAGGGATAGATTCAAGATTCCCGCTCATATAGACCTGGTTTCTTCAGGGCACGACGTGCAGATACACCGCCCTGGGTACTGCTCTTTCTACGCGTACCCTTTCCATGTCGGTTATTCTTTCCATATCCTCCCTTTGGCCGAGGAGTTCTGCCACTATTACCACGTCTGCCCGGCTCAACTTGCCCCCTATATATACAAACTCATCTGCATGATTTCCAAGTACGCGGAGTTAGCCGGGGTTGAGGCACCGTTCTCCACCTGATGCACCTCTTCGCCCCTAGCTTTCATCCGGGGATGATGTTGCATCTTCGCCATCGGGGCGGCAAATGCCTACTGGTGAAGATGGACGACAAGGCGAACCGCAAGTTTTGGCTCAATTACTTCTACGTCAAGTCTGAGGACGTAGTGGACAATGCAGACGGGTTCCCCGAGGTTTGAAACTACGCTCGTAAGTATCTGCCTCCCTCTTTCTCCTTTTTTTTTGTATTATGCGTTACCTCTATTCCATTATGTTGATATCTCATCTCCTTTCTGTGCGGACGAAGCCGCACCCCCTCCTTTGGTCGAAGACATCTACGGTTGGGTCAGCCAGGTTCTCCCTCATACAGCGGGGATTCGCGAATGGACGACCTTTCTCAAGAGGTCGGGCTTGCACCTCCTGTGGCCGGTGAGTTTGTCTGCTTTGAATTTTTATTGTTTTGTGAGGATCGACCTCTTAATCTTTCTTTCCTCTTTTTGTTTTTAGCTCGGGGATCCTCGAGGAGGCCGAGGGCTCCTGCTCCTGCGCTCCGCCAGAGAAACACTACAACTGGGTCTGCCTCTGCTGTGACTGTGGCCAGGTGTGCCCGGCCATCCACTTCTGTTCAGCCTCCGGTTTCAGCTATATTGGCTCGACCATCAACGGCCTCACTACCAAAGACTCCGGCCTTTCCCGTGCTGCATTTAATAGACGAGTCATCACCGAATGAGGAGGATTTGATCTCGTAGAAGGAGGTCTATGGATGTCGGTGGATGTCGATGATGGAACAATTCGAGCAGTGGATTCTACAAGGGGCGATCGTGAGCCGACCACTGCCGTGTCTAAAAGTGATATAGACCCGCCGTCTGAAGTCCCGCTATCAGCGGGCATCGTGGAAGGTGTACCTTTGCCTGACGCTGAGGTTGGAGTTGGCGGGCCGCCTGTGGAAGTTGCGGGTACCGTACTGAGAGATGAGCCATCGTCCTCGAGACCTGCTGACGTTCCTTTGTCTGCCGAGGGGAGAGATAAGGGCGTTGCCAAGGACAGCTGCGAAATCGACTCCGATATTAACGCCAATGAGGTGCGGATGCTGAGCGAGGGATTCACTCGGGTGGAAGTAAGGTTGGAAAGGTCCACTCGTATCATCGCGGTCCCTATGGACCGAGTTTGAAAGTACGGTGTGGAGATTATTATTTTGATATGCCACTTCTCAAAAAATTCGGCGGCCTTCTTTTCAGTAAATTGGGGTCCGTTGTCGCAACTGATCTCTTTGGGGAGGCCGAAGCGGCACACAATGTTTTTCCATATAAAGGCGATCTCTTCCTGTTCGTGTACCTGGGCGAATGCTCCTGCTTCTACCCATTTAAAAAAATATTCAGTTAAAACCAAAAGAAATCGTACGTTACCTCGCCCCGCAGGAGGGGGCCGACGATGTTCATTCCCCACTTGATGAAAGGCTAAGGGGAAGTGATCGAGTGGAGGTGCTCGCCTGCTTGACTGATCATTGGGGCGTATTTTTGGCATTGCTCGCATTTTTTCACGAAGTGTGCGGCCTCTTTTTCATAGTAGGCCAGTAGTAACCTGCCCGTATGAGACATCTGACCTGAGCTCGATTTCCGGAATAAGCCCCGTAGTGGCATTCGTGGACTTCTTCTAGGACGCGTCAGGCCTAAGCATTTCGCTAGGGGGCTGCCATACGTCCTCTTGTATAGGTCGTTGTGAATGATGTTGTACCTGGTTGCTTGCATCCGAAGCTTCTTGGCTTCCTTTTTATCATCTGGGAGTACTCCATCCTGCAAGTATGTAATAATACGGTTGCGCCAGTCCCAAGTTAGATTTATAGTCCTTACCTCGATTGGATCTATCGATGAGTGGAGGAGGGTGACCACGTTTCCTTCTCCGGTTATGCTTTTAGTGGTTGTCGCTAATTTGGCGAGGCCGTCTGCTTCGACGTTTTGTGCTCGAGGGATATGGTCGAGCTGGCATTCGTCAAACTCGGGCAGTAGTTTGCAGATCTCGGCCTGGTAGTTTTATAACCTTTGCTCTTTGATCTGAAAGTCCCTGTGACTTGGTTGACGACGAGTTGAGAGTCGCAACGTAGGATGAGCCATCTCGCCCTGTGCTTGAGTGCTAGCCTTAATCCTGCAATCACTGCCTCATACTCGACCTCGTTGTTAGTCATGTCCGGGCACCTTATGGACTGGCGAATCACTTCGCCTGTCGGGACTTCGAGCACAAGTACCAGTCCGGACCCTAACGCATTAGAAGCGCCATCGGTGTACAAAATCCATTGATCTTTTGTTTGTGGAGAGGCGTGGGCAGCTTCTTTTTTGACTTCGGGCATTATGTTGTGCTGAGATCGATGACAAAGTCGGCAAGAACTTGTCATTTTATCGCCGTTCGCGGTTGATATGTGATATCATGCTCACTTAATTCTATGGCCCACTTGGCTAACCTGCCCGATAGCTCGGGCTTATGAAAAATGTGTCTCAAGGGGAAAGTTGTGACTACCGAGATGAGGTGGCACAGAAAGTAGGGTCTAAGCTTTCGTGAAGCTACGACCAAGGCCAGGGCAAATTTTTCGAGGTAGGGTACCTCGTCTCGGCGTCGATTAAGGTTTTGCTAATGTAATAGATGGGAGATTGCGTACCTTTACCTTCTCGGACTAGGACCGCACTCACCGCCACTTCAGATACGGCGAGGTAGACGAGGAGGCGTTCCCCAGGTTCTGCTTTGGAAAGCAACGACAGTGATGATAGGTAAGCCTTTAACTCTTTCAGGGCTTGGACGCACTCGGAAGTCCACTGGAGGCTGTTGTCCTTCTTAAGTACGCCGAAGAACTTGTGGCATATATCGGATGATCGCAAGATAAATCTCGACAGGGCGGCGATACGGCCAGTCAACCTCTGAACCTATTTTTTGCTGGTTAAGTGCTGTGGTTATCCGTTTATGGCTTTGATTTGGTCGGGGTTGACCTCGATACCTCGTTGTGATACTAGGAAGCCCAAGAATTTTCCTGAGGTCACGCCGAATGCATACTTTTCAGGATTTAGCTTCATTTCATACCGCCTAAGTATGTCGAAGGCTTCTTTTAGGTGGTCAATGTGATCTTCTTTCCTTTTGGACTTGACCAACATATCGTCTATGTAGACTTCCATGGTCTTGCCGAGTTGATCTTTGAACATTTTCGTCACCAACCTTTTGGTATGTCGCCCTTACATTTTTCAGTCCAAAAGGCATAACTCTGTAGCAGTACGTTCCTTGGTGGGTGATGAAGGTAGTCTTCTCTTGGTCCTCCTCTTCCATGAGGATCTAATTGTATCCCGAGTAGGCATCTAAGAAGCTCAACAGTTCATGCCCGGCCGTTGTGTCAATGAGCTGGTCAATATGAGGTAGCATGAATGAATCTTTGGGGCATGATTTGTTTAAATCTGTAAAGTCCACGCACATTCGCCACTTTCCATTCTTCTTTTTCACCATGACCACATTGGCAACCCGTTGGGGGTATTTTTATTCCCTGATGGAACTATTTTCCAGTAATTTTTTGACCTCCTCACTGCATCGTTTATTGCGGAGTTGAACTTCCGCCTAACCTGCCTTACCGGGGGGTGGAACGGGTCGACATTCAACTTGTATGTGGCGATCTCCTTCGGGATACCTAGCATGTCTGCATGGGAAAAAGCAAACAAGTCTGCGTTAACAGTTAAGTATTAACGGAACTTACCTGGTTCTTGAAGCTTGCAGCCGATGTAGACTTTCTTGCTGTGGTCGTTATCATCAAGTTGAACGGGGTCGAGGTTTCTATGGTTTATCCCGCGGCCTTCACTGTTTCGGGATCTCTGATGACGTCCCCTCTTTCATCACAGCTCGATCTCGGCCCTGTTAATTGCTATGCGTCTTTTGCTTTACCTTTCATTTGTTGGGTAGTTGTACATTCCAGGGCGATGCGGTAGCATTCTCGAGATGTGCGTTGTTCTCCTTGTATGCTGAATATTCCCACGGGGTTGGAAATTTGATAACTTGGTACAAGCTAGAGGGGATGACCCTCATGGCGTGTATCCAGGGTTGACCTATTATGGCGTTGTACGCCGTATCCTGGTCCATGATGTGGAATATGGTTTTTAGAGTGACGCCGCCTGCCAGAACGGAGAGTGTGATTTCTCTAGACGTTCGTTCAGCTGCATTATTAAAACCTGTTAGCGTGATGCAGCGCGACACTATCTTATCCTCGAGTTTCATTTGTGTAAGTACTCGAGGGTGGATAGTGCACGCGTCGCTCCCATCATCCACCATAATGCATTGTACATTTGTACCTAATATCCGTAAAGTGATAACAAAGGCATCATAGTAAGGGAAAACCAAATTGTGGGTATCCGACTTATCGAAGATGATACTTTTTTCGAGTTCGTCATACCGTTCATGAGTGATCGACCATTTGAACTTGTGGGTTATGGTGAATTTTACGCTGTTGATCGACGTGTCATCGTCGCCCCTGATGATCATTTGAATAGTACGAGTCGGTGAGGGTAGTTTCGGCGGTCCTTGGTGTTGTTCACGTCCTCGGGCGAAGTTGGTCCTCCCTCGATCGCTCAGCAATTCTTTGAGGTGTCCTTGGTGAAGCATGTTTACGACCTCCTGCCTTAGAGCGATGCGATCCTCCTTTTTGTGACCTCGCTCTTTGTGGAACTCGCAGAGGGTGTTTGACTTTCTGGTGCTTAGTTCTGACCTCATCTTTTGTGGCCACTTCATTTCTAGTCCGAGTTTCTTCAATGCGTAGACTATTTCTGAAGGTGACAAAAAAAATTATGAGCGGATAATAAATGGGGCATACCTATCTCGTTCCGGCGAGTCCCTGTCCTTGGTCTAGATGAGCCCTTTTCGTGGCGGGAGGGGGGCATGATGGTGCTTCTGATATACGGCTGATGCCTTTCTCAATTGGGTTGTGGAGCTGCAAGATCATCGTTTCTTCGATCCTTCCTGGATTCGGCTTGTATTGAGGTCAACCGATGGGTTGGCCCATTAAGGTCGTCTTCGTCAGCATAGAGCTCGGCACAGTAGGCGTTGTGTATTTCATCCCAAGTGGTTGGAGGATATTTCATACGCCGACTTAATAATTTTTTGGTCGCCCTTGAGCCGTTCCTGTTCATCACGTTTTGAAAAGCCGCTACAGCTATGCCTTCTGATACATTTGATAAGGTCATCCTTACTAGGTTGAAACGAGCGAGGAAGTCCCTCAATCTCTCTCCGGGCGATTGTTTGATGGCAAATATCTCGTTCACTCTTGCCTCCGCCTTTTTTGCCCCAAATGGGCCGTTACAAACTTGTCGGCCACCTCTTCAAATGATTGGATGGAGCGTGTGGGCAGTTGTGAATATGAAGTTATGCTCCTCTGGTGAGGGTCTCGCTGAATTTTTTCAACAAGATGGAGAATACTTGTTCTTTGGCGAGATCATTGCCCTTTACCGCAGTGACATAGTGAGTCACATGATCTTTGGGGTCGGTCGTACCATCGTGTATTTTCAGATAAGGCGGCATCTTGAAGGTCTTGGGTATGAAATGCGGGGGCAACTTCATCACTGTAGGGTTGCTCAACGAACCAACCAGCATTTCTTTTTGGCAAGAGTTTTGGTGCGGGTGGTATTTTGTCGACTCTTTCTTGGTGCTCTCTCATTTGGTCCCGAAGAATTTTGCTTTCATTTTCCATCTCTTTCATCTTCCTCAGAATGGCTGTGAGGGTGTCGTCACCTACATTATTAACATTGTGAGTGATACCTGTTACTGGAGGGAGAGGGCCGTGCTGCTCGGCCGTTGTTGGTGCAATGCAAGTCCTTGCGTTTTCTCTAGCTGCCTCATAGGCGGGCTTGTTGAGGATGCTGGTCAGTGTGTTTGTTAGCCAAGCCTCAAGTAGTTTTTCACTGCTGGTGGCGCCTCTCCCGCTGTGGACGTGGAAGCTCCTTTACCGCGGAACGTTGTGATGCTGCCGTGAGGGAGGGGCGACCCACCTCGCCTGCGAGAGGCGTTAGGCGTTATATCTTCGCCTTCTGCTTCAGAAACCTCATTGATGGTGTTCAAGAGGTTGGTAGTGAGATCGGCCACTACCTTCATTCTTTCTTCTCCATTACCTGCCATGTCAGATCTGTGTGTATAAGGAAATAGGAGTTTTGCCCTTTTTTTTGTGAACTGTGCAATTTATAGATCTAGAAGAAACTAAAAATTTAACTAGGAAATCCCCATAGACGGCGCCAAATTGTTTGACAAAAAAACATAAATCTTGGGCTAAACTAATTATTTTTATATAATGAGGGGTTAAACCTAGTTAATGATAATATCCCCAAATTTATAATCGATTAAATCAAATAATGTAGAATAGTGTTGGTGGGTGATTAAATGTAGTGTGCATTTAATATTCCAAACGGTTTGAGTAATGAGAGATAAATATCAAGTAGCAAATAATAATAAATGACATTGACGTAAATAAAGAGAATGATTCACCCAATATTGGATGAAGTTGATGGTTCTTCTTTCTGACAGTGCTAAATGAGAGACAAATCCTAGAATGTTGGATATATTCTCGGATCTGATGGAAGAGTATTGAATAATGGATGATAAAATCTTAATGAAAAGACAATGTTTGTATCTTTTCTAGAGACAGAGTCTTCTTCTCAAAAAGTGTCCTTGTCAAAATGAATTTTACATGCCTTTTCCCTTATCTCTTCTTCTTTTTATATGAGACATTCCCACAGTCAACCCTAAAAGTACAAGTAAAATGAATATTCAATGGAATATTCTCCTAAAGATCCTATTACAAAAATTGGCCATTAATATTGCCCTTTATACTTGACCCCGACCGTTATTAGTTGCCCGGCTATGACCCCCACTGTTTACAATGGACCCCGGCCACATCACTTTTCGTAATACCACCTTATGCTAAATCTCCTTGAGGCAGATTTTGACGTACACAAAACTTGCTTCTTGTACTAAGATAGTAGGTAGTGGAAAGGACCCTATAAGCATTATTTCAATTCCAACTCTGAAGATAAAATAATAAATTGCATGAAACAACTAGAACTTATCAATGAATAAGCATACTTTATTATTATTTCTAGCAGTTGATCTATTTTAAAAATTATTTAACCTATACCCTAATTTTTACAACTTCAGGCTCATCCTTCTTCCTGCTACCTGTGCACTCCTTTCTTCCTCCTTTCTTTTCCTCTTCTTCTTCTTCTTCTTTTTCTTCTTCTTCTTCGTATTCTTCTTCTTCTTCTTCTTCTTCTTCTTCTTCTTCTTCTTCTTCTTCTTTTCTCTCTCAAACACATGAGACTCTGTCAAACAATTTAAGCAAACGATTGCATACCAAAGGTATACCAACCCTTGAAAAACTACTTATAGGAAATTCCCACAAGCACATTACCAGTTATTGGCAAAATGGGCAATTGGGTCAAGAAACAGTGGGCATTGCATTCTCAAGTCATACCAGATTTGCAAAATAGAATGGACCTATAGTAAATCACGTAAGAAAGATCTTATACAGAATGATATATACACATATATACCTAGAAGAAGGCCGTCTATGTCAAAGATTACATGAGTGATTGAGGCTTTTCTTGCAGATCAAGCATCACTATTGCCCCGATTCGCCATTTTTTGAACAACTTTTAACTTCAAGTAGCCCACAACAACCTGCAAGCGTTGAAAATTTAGGAAGATCCTTAGGTTTAGATAAGAGTTAAACATGCTGAAGTTCGGCAAATAGAGAACAAAACTTCAGCTAGTAGAATGCTTAAGTTCAACAATTACAAACAACTTCAGGCTCGTCTACTAGAATGCTGGAGTTTGCGTGATTGTCTTTACTACTTCACGCCCGTATGCCTGAAGTTTACACGAAAAGTGGGTACGCTTGTAATTTTTTTTTTTGCAAAGCGGGTATAAGTTAAAACGTGACCCAAAGGGTATAGATGCAAATCCCTCCAATATTGTTATACAAAAGTACTATGTAGTTTATATCATAAAACACATAAGGTATAGTATCAATGTTGTCACACCTCCTTTTTTACACACCTACCCCGAAGGATAATGCATAAGGGAGTTTTTCCATTTAAAGTGACATTATTCGAAATGGGATTATTTATTGATTTTTAGAGTCGCCACTTGGGATAGGATTGGCTTTTGGTGTCCCAAGTCACCGATTTAATTTAAATCCCAAATCGAGGAAAACTTCGACTTCCCAATTGGAGTCTGCGAACCAGAAATTCTGTGTAAGGAATTCTGTTGACCCGAGGGAAGGTGTTAGGCACCCCCGGATCCCGTGGTTCTAGCACGGTCGCTTAAATTATCATGAATGGCTAAAATCTAATTTTTGGTACATGCTCCAACCTGTAGTGCAATTTAAAGATTATTTACCGCTTTTAGTTATTTTTTACGAAAGTGAACACCGTTTAAGAGCGTGTTTCTGGATCACGTCACATGAAATGCACCCGGATCCTCAACACCTCTTATTCAACGTTTGGGATTTAGATTTGGGTTGCACGAAATGCACTCCCGAATTTAGGAAGATAATATTATTAAAAGCGCGCCTAGAGTGGCTAGCGTCTTATTAACTTTGCGGGAAGCCATGAAAATTCGCTAAATGGCATGTCCCGAACTTCTAAATATTTTAATAAAGTATTTANATTAACCTAAAACAAATTAACCTAAACATTTATAATAGTCAAAAAGATGAATTCATGCTAACCTAGATTGGAAACTAAAACATGCTTAATTAAACTAACCAAAAGAAAGACAGAGAAAAACACTTACTGAAATTTGGCCTTCATAAAAACCTTCGAAATTAACTTCAAGTTAATATTATATGTCCATTTCATAAGAAATAGACCTATAATATTAACCTGAATTCACTCGACTTTGAAAATCCTCAAAACAGCCTAGAAGTGGACAACCCTAGATTCAATGAGTCCAGTTTCAACGGTTTTTGAAGGGATTTAGTTAGGGATTAGGGGTGAGGGAGGTCCAGGGGTTGTAGGGTGTGAATTTGGAGAAGATTGGGGTTGCGCCGCCACCAAGGGATCTTGTGGCGGCGCTAGGGTTCTTGGCTCCAAAACAATCATCATTCGACAAATTCTAGGCAGATTCGAAGGAAATTGTTTGGATATTTGGAATGAGAAAGTGAAGGCGAGGCTAGAGTGTTAATTTGAAGGCCATCAGACAAACTAGGGTTTGGCTAATTTTTCGATTGAAGATTCGAGGACACCGGCTGGGATTTGAGGGCTAAGGTTCAGGGATTTGGAACGGGGAGGTCAAGGGGGTTCTAGGGTGTGAAGGTGGGTCATTTGGAGCTTCGCCGCCGCCGGCGGCGATTTCCGGCGGCGGCGGACGGCGGAGGGACGGTGGTA
Source organism: Nicotiana attenuata (assembly GCF_001879085.1). Taxonomy (NCBI): domain Eukaryota; kingdom Viridiplantae; phylum Streptophyta; class Magnoliopsida; order Solanales; family Solanaceae; genus Nicotiana; species Nicotiana attenuata. The sequence continues at coordinate 7,866,130 of NC_031997.1, read as the reverse complement.
GACGGTGGGGTGACGGTGGGGATGTGGTGGTGCTACGCCGGCGATATAAGGGGTTTGTGAGAGATGGTGAGGCAGGGGGTTCTGGGGGGTGGCGGCTATGTTCGGACATTTATATATTAAACGACGTGGGCTTCAGGACCGTCCGATCAAGAAACCTCGACGGTCCTGATTGAATGAGCCCAAACGACGTCGTTTTAATGGTCTGGGGACTGGACCGGGCGAGATTGGACTGGGTTTGGACGGACTTGGGTATTTTGACCGGGTTTTCTTTGGGCCTGGGGAGTTAGATCAGAGACTGGCCCAACATTTGGGCCTTTTTAAGTAAAATACTCAATTTCTTTTGATTTTGTTTTCTTTTTCTTTTCAAATTAAAGCTTAAAAATCTAAATTAATTCTAAAACTAAATTAACCTACCCAATCTATTTAATATTTGATAAAGTTAATTAAATACCAAATTTAAAAGAAATCTAACCAAAATCAAAGTTACAAATTAAACAAAGCGAAAAATAACTCATTTTTTGTGATTTTGCATATATTTGTGAAATCCTAATTACTAATTAATAAGATAAAATCCTAAATGCAAATGCAATGCGAATTTTTGTACTATTTTCTATGAATCATGTCAACTAAAATGCTCACAGTAAAAATGCAAATAAACACGAAAATTGTGCAATTAATTCTTACAAATTAAACAATTAAAAAAAATCATAAATTAAAGAAATCTGTAGGAGTAATTCGTGCAAGGAAAAAATCACATGCTCACAAATGTAAGGGAAGCCAAACAAATACAAGGATACGGGAAAAAAGAAGAAGAAAAAAAAAAGCAATTATAGACTTGGGACAAAGTATAATATCATGTCTGAATGGGAAAAAGCAAACAAGTCTGCGTTAACAGTTAAGTATTAACGGAACTTACCTGGTTCTTGAAGCTTGCAGCCGATGTAGACTTTCTTGCAGTGGTCGTTATCATCAAGTTGAACGGGGTCGAGGTTTCTATGGTTGATCCCGCGGCCTTCACTGTTTCGGGATCTCTGATGACGTCCCCTCTTTCATCACAGCTCGACCTCGGCCCTGTTAATTGCTATGCGTCTTTTGCTTTACCCTTCATTTGTTGGGTAGTTGTACAATCCAGGGCGATGCGGTAGCATTATCGAGATGTGCGTTGTTCTCCTTGTATGCTGAATATTCCCACGGGGTTGGAAATTTGATAACTTGGTACAAGCTAGAGGGGATGACCCTCATGGCGTGTATCCAGGGTTGACCTATTATGGCGTTGTACGCCATATCCTGGTCCATGATGTGGAATATGGTTTTTAGAGTGACGCCGCCGGCCAGAACGTAAAGTGTGATTTCTCTAGACGTTCGTTATCTGCATTATTAAAACCTGTTAGCGTGATGCAGCGCGGCACTATCTTATCCTCGAATTTCATTTGTGCAAGTACTCGAGGGTGGATAGTACATGCGTCGTTCCCATCATCCACCATAATGCATTTTACATCTGTACCTAATATCCGTAAAGTGATAACAAGGGCATCATAGTGAGGGAAAACCAAATTGTGGGTATCCGACTTATCGAAGATGATACTTTCTTCGAGTTCGTCATACCGTTCATGAGTGATCGACCGCTTGAGCTTGTGGGTTATGGTGAATTTTACGCTGTTGATCGACACGTCGTTGTCGCCCCTGATGATCATTTGAATGGTACGAGTCGGTGAGGGTAGTTTCGGCGGTCCCTGGTGTTTTTCACGTCCTCGGGCGAAGTTGGTCCTCCCTCGATCGCTCAGCAATTCTTTGAGGTGTCCTTGGTGAAGCATGTTTACGACCTCCTGCCTTAGAGCGATCCTCAGTTTTTTGACCTCGCTCTTGGTGGAACTCGCAGAGGGTGTTTGACTTTCTGGTGCTTGGTTCTGACCTTCTCTTTTGTGGCCACTTCATTTCTAGTCCGAGTTTCTTCAATGCGTAGACTATTTCTGAAGGTGACAAAAAAAATTGTGAGCGGATAATAAATGGGGCATACCTATCTCGTTCCGGCGAGTCCCTGTCCTTGGTCTAGATGAGCCCTCTTCGTGGCGGGAGGGGGGCATGATGGCGCTTCTGATATACGGCTGATGCCTTTCTCGATTGGGTTGTGGAGCTGCAAGATCATCGTTTCTTCGATCCTTCCTGGATTCGGCTTGTACCGAGGTCAACCGATGGGTTGGCCCATTAAGGTCGTCTTCGTCAGCACAGAGCTCGGCACAGTAGGCGTTGTGTATTTCATCCCAAGTGGTTGGAGGATATTTCATACGCCGACTTAATAATTTTTTGGTCGCCCTTGAGCCGTTCCTGTTCATCACGTTTTGAAAAGCCGCTACAGCTATGCCTTCTGATACATTTGATAAGGTCATCCTTACTCGGTTGAAACGAGCGAGGAAGTCCCTCAATCTCTCTCCGGGCGATTGTTTGATGGCAAATATCTCGTTCACTTTTGCCTCCGCCTTTTTTGCCCCAAATGGGCTGTTACAAACTTGTCGGCCACCTCTTCAAATGTTTCGATGGAGCGCGTGGGCAGTTGTGAATACGAAGTTAATGCTCCTCCGGTGAGGGTCTCGCCGAATTTTTTCAACAAGAAGGAGAATACTTGTTCTTTGGCGAGATCATTGCCCTTTACCGCAGTGACATAATGAGTTACATGATCTTTGGGGTCGGTCGTACCGTCGTATATTTTCGGATAAGGCGGCATCTTGAAGGTCTTGGGTATGACATGCGGGGGCAACTTCATCACTGTAGGGTTGCTCATCGAACCGACCAGCATTTCTTTTTGGCAAGAGTTTTGGTGCGGGTGGTATTTTGTCGACTCTTTCTTGGTGCTCTCTCATTTGGTCCCGAAGAATTTTGTTTTCATTTTCCATCTCTTTCATCTTCCTCAGAATGGCTGTGAGGGTGTTGTCACCTACATATTAACATTGTGAGTGATACCTGTTACTGGAGGGAGAGGGCCGTGCTGCTCGGCCGTTGTTGGTGCAATGCAAGTCCTTGCGTTTTCTCTAGCTGCCTCCTGGGCGGGCTTGTTGAGGATGCTGGTCAGTGTGTTTGTTAGCCAAGCCTCAAGTAGTTTTTCACTGCTGGTGGCGCCTCTCCCGCTGTGGACGTGGAAGCTCCTTTACCGCGGAACGTTGTGATGCTGCCGTGAGGGAGGGGCGACCCACCTCGCCTGCGAGAGGCGTTAGGCGTTATATCTTTGCCTTCTGCTTCAGAAACCTCATTGATGGTGTTCAAGAGGTTGGTAGTGAGATCAGCCACTACCTTCATTCTTTCTTCTCCATTACCTGCCATGTCAGATCTATGTGTATAAGGAAATAGGAGTTTTGCCCTTTTTTTTGTGAATTGTGCAATTTATAGATCTAGAAGAAACTAAAAATTTAACTAGGAAATCCCCACAGACGGTGCCAAATTGTTTGACCAAAAAACATAAATCTTGGGCTAATCTAATTATTTTTATATAATGAGGGGTTAAACCTAGTTAATGATAATATCCCCAAATTTATAATCGATTAACACAAATAATGTAGAATAGTGTTGGTGGGTGATTAAATGTAGTGTGCATTTAATATTCCAAACGGTTTGAGTAATGAGAGATAAAATATCAAGTAGCAAATAATAATAAATGACATTGACGTAAATAAAGAGAATGATTCACCCAATATTGGATGAAGTTGATGATTCTTCTTTCTGACAGTACTGAATGAGAGACAAATCCTAGAATGTTGGATATATTCTCGGATCTGATGGAAGAGTATTGAATAATGGATGATAAAATCTTAATGAAAAGACAATGTTTGTATCTTTTCTAGAGACAGAGTCTTCTTCTCAAAAAGTGTCCTTGTCAAAATGAATTTTACATGCCTTTCCCCTTATCTCTTCTTCTTTTTATATGAGACATTCCCACAGTCAACCCTAAAAGTACAAGTAAAATGAATATTCAATGGAATATTCTCCTAAAGATCCTATTACAAAAATTGGCCATTAATATTGCCCTTTATACTTGACCCCGACCGTTATTAGTTGCCCGGCTATGACCCCCACTGTTTACAATGGACCCCGGCCACATCACTTTTCGTAATACCACCTTATGCTAAATCTCCTTGAGGCAGATTTTGACGTACACAAAACTTGCTTCTTGTACTAAGATAGTAGGTAGTGGAAAGGACCCTATAAGCATTATTTCAATTCCAACTCTGAAGATAAATATAATAAATTGTATGAAACAACTAGAACTTATCAATGAATAAACATACTTTATTATTATTTCTAGCAGTAGATCTATTTAGTATATACATATTTTGTTGCAATATTGTGTAAATATTGCACGGGGCGCCCTATTTGGTCGCCCCCATTTAACCTATACCCATATTTTAAAAATTATTTAACATATACCCTAATTTTTACAACTTCAGGCTCATCCTTCTTCCTGCTACCTGTGCGCTCCTTTCTTCCTCCTTTCTCTTCTTCTTCTTCTTCTTCTTCTTCTTCTTCTTCTTCTTCTTCTTCTTCTTCTTCTTCTTCTTCTTCTTTTCTCTCTCAAACACATGAGACTCTGTCAAACAATTTAAGCAAACGATTGCATACCAAAGGTATACCAACCCTTGAAAAACTACTTATAGGAAATTCCCACAAGCACATTACTAGTTATTGGCAAAATGGGCAATTGGGTCAAGAAACAGTGGGCATTGCATTCTCAAGTCATACCAGATTTGCAAAATAGAATGGACCTATAGTAAATCACGTAAGAAAGATCTTATACAGAATGATATATACACATATATACCTAGAAGAAGGCCGTCCATGTCAAAGATTACATGAGTGATTGAGGCTTTTCTTGCAGATGAAGCATCACTATTGCCCTGATTCGCCATTTTTTGAACAACTTTTAGCTTCTAGTAGCCCACAACAACCTGCAAGCGCTGAAAATTTGGGGAGATCCTTAGGTTTAAATAAGAGTTAAACATGTTGAAGTTCGGCAAATAGAGAACAAAACTTCAGCTAGTAGAATGCTTAAGTTCAACAATTACAAACAACTTCAGGCCCGTCTACTAGAATGCTGGAGTTTGCGTGATTGTCTTTGCTACTTCACGCCCGTATGCCTGATGTTTACGCGAAAAGTGGGTACGCTTGTAATTTTTTTTGCAAAGCGGGTATAAGTTAAAACGTGACCCAAAGGGTATAGATGCAAATCCCTCCAATATTGTTATACAAAAGTACTATGTAGTTTATATCATAAAACACATAAGGTATAGTATCAATGTAAGGGAAGCCAAAGAAATACAAGGATACGGGAAAAAAGAAGAAGAAAAAAAAAAGCAATTATAGACTTGGGACAAAGTATAATATCATATTATTAGCAGAAGTAAAGATCAATTCATCACTTAGACATGAATATTAAGCTAGCGTTTGGACATAGATTTAGTTGAAACTTGAAAAAATAATTTTTGAAGTAGTTTTGAAAAATAATTTTTGAAGTAGTTTTGAAAAATAATTTTTGGAAGTTGAAATTATGTTTGGACATGCATTTTGAAAAAAATTTGAAGTTTTGTGAGTGGGAGAACAAGTTTCACCCAAAATCTACCCTAAACTAGATTTAGGGAATTTGAAAAGTAATTTCAGAAATTTTTCAAAAATAGATCATTAATCTATGAACAAACAATGTTTTCAAAAAAGATTTGAAAAAACGGTGCCAAAATGTACGGCCAAACGGGGCCTAATTTTCTAGTATAGTACTTAACGCAATCAAAAATCATGGATATTATATTTGATGAATATTACTTGGACAAGAAGGTTAATTTCTTGAAGTAGGGGATCCAAGCAAGTTCCACAAAACGTTGCTCCAATCCGGTTCGGCGGCATTGAAAGAGAAAACCTTTATTCGCCTCTGTGTACAAAGTCAATACATTAACCTAACATAGTTTTGAGTATCTAAAATTAAAGCTTAAGACATGTCGAATCGCTATTATAGTAGCCAAAACAGGAACGAAAAAACTCAGAAGAAGTTTGTTCCAAAGAAGGAACCTCACAATTCTCAAACCCTAGCAAATTACTTCAGGCAATCGATCTCTAAGCAATCCGATGGAGGTGCTACCGCCGTTAACTCCACTAACGCCGGCTCCGCTGCCGGCGAGCTCAGGAGTAGGGTTAGGATGGGAAACAGTGGCGCCTGGGTTTCCACCGCTATTCCTAGTGGAAATTTTGTGGATTATTTGCCTCAGGATGAGGCAGTAGCAGCTGGCCTTGGAGCCGATGAGGGTGCATTGGATCCCGTGGAGTCGCAGCGTGTGGTTGATGTTTTGAACAGGGAGTTGTGTCGGTTACTCAAGATTAATGCAAGAGATTTCTGGCGAGAAGGTGATAATTTTCTCTTGCTTCGTGAAAGCTGGTTATGATTTGTATGATTTGATTAATGTTTGAATTCTTAAGTATTATTTGTATCATTTGATTGATTTGTAGCGTTCAGATTTGAATAAATTTGCGTCAAGTTTATAGGAACGAAGATCGCTAATGTCAGCCTTGTTGTTTTTCTGTATTGAAGTAAAAAAAATGATTAATGATGTATGAAGCTTTATAATTTGAACAGACTGCTTATGCTGTGTATGAAAATGGTTGGACTCCCGTAAAAACACTTCTTTTTTCGTTATTCCACATTCACTGCAGAAGACTTCAAAGCTCTATCCTACATTTAATGCTTAGACACCAAAATGCCATGCCAGGCTGAAAGAGAATCTTAATCAGTGCTTCTAGAAACAATAAAAAGAAAAAAAATCTTCAACCATTGTGCATAATCCTTGTATCAGCAGCGAAATTCCGTCAGAGAAATGTTTGATACGTTTGATCTGCTTAAAAGCAACACCCAAAGAAGATAGTAGTAAATTTGGATTGTTTGTTGCTTATTTATTGAGTAACGAGTTGGTCAATGACGCAATGCGTAGGAAAGCTTCCAAGGTTTATATGAGCTTTAAGAAAATTAAAGCACGTGTTTTGGTAAATTAAGGTATGGATGATTTATGCTGCACCTAGTATCATGGATTAAGCGCCCTTAGTTTAATAACATTGTTGAGTTGCAGTACATTTTTTCTCCTCTCCTGCTTTCGGTCTTTATTAGTGGTCAGCGACATTTCAATTTACTCTTTTCTTGAAAGCTTTTTTAGGGGAGATGGTACAATTTTCCATACTAGAGCCAGGTTATAGTCAGGCGTACTACCTTTCTGGCCATATGATCATTACCTGATACACTACAACAACAAACCCAGTATAATCCAACAAAGTGGGGTCTGGGGAGGGTAGAGTGTACGCAGTCTTACCCCTACCTTGAGAAGGTAGATGGCCTGTTTCCGATAGACCCCTGGCATTACCTGATACACTGTAAAGCATAAATTAGGATATTCCTCTTTTGTAATACTATATGTGCCTAATGCTCTTTTGGGGTATACTTTAATTGTGTAATCGTTGCCATTAAATGTGCTATGCTCCTTGTAAGATTAACGAATCTCGATCAAGTTCATTCATGTTAAAACATTTTTTTTGTCTTTTTTTGGGGGTTGGGGGGGGGGGTGTGATAGGTTTGAATTGTTTGTTGGTTTGTATATCGTGTTATTCTACAACTTTTACCCACCTCTCCCAATTTCTGTGTCTACCAGTGGCCAGCGACAGTTCCCTTCACTCTTTTCTTGAAAGCTTTTTGAAGTTCAGGAGTAGGTGGTATGATTTTCCATATCGAGGAGCCAGGGGTATAGTTGCTGGGGTCATTGTTGGTGAGTTTGAGCTCTGCCGGCGTATCTTTATGGTCTTATATCGCATGTGAGTTACACCATTTCCAAAGTATTTGATGCATCAAGTTGTATTTCCTATGTGGTGCCTTTTGATCTAAACGGCTCTTATATTTAAATTAAATGCTAGATCGTCAAATCGGGACCCTGGAGCTAAGACTGCTGATAGTCTTAGTCAGAAAGATCATGCAGGTGTGTGCCCCTGACTCATTGCAGTTATTATTTATGACCTTTTTACACTTCAAATTTTATGATTGATTGGAATTTTATTTTGGAAGTCAATTTCAAAAGTTATATACAAGTGGCAGTGCAGGTGTATCATGTTTGTTTTTTGTAATGAACTTTATGCAAGTAAAATGCTTTATTCACTGCCTTCCCTTATATTATGCCTAGCAGGAAGATCATGAATTTCAGAAAATGGAAATACTACCTCTGAAGTGTCAGATAGAAGCGTAGTTTTCTTTCTAATACCTCTGTGTAATAGTGGCTAACAAGTTTGAATCGGCAAGGTTCAATTGCAATATTATGCTCGTGAAAAATTGAACATGTGTAATGTATCTGATTCTAACTCCCTCGAAACAACATCCTAGACCCTTTTTTCTTATGGTTTAATTGGAGCATTATCAGCTTTAAGAACCTCCTAATATGTCAATGTCCCATTTTAGATTAGATTTTCAACTCTAATATCTTGCCTTTTCTGATTTGTCAACCATTTCTGTATATTAGCTTAGAATCAAAGTTATTCAAAACTTGCCATTTTCACAAGCAATGGTTGTTATCCATGCAAGGCCATTGAATTCATTTGCATAGTAAAAGTCCTGAAGATGGATATATTTCTCTAATTATCTTTGGAAATTATATTCGAGTGCACAATGTTCACTAATTGCACTTGTAGCCCTTTTGCAGGAAAAGAAGTTGCTTGATTTACCAAAGTTGTTAGACATATGTGCCATATATGGTCATGAAAATGAAGATCTGACAAGAATATTGGTATTGTTAACTGAACTAGCTTGTCGCTAAGCGATTGATGATATGGTTTATTGTTCTTTGGTTTCAGTTTTATCTTGTTTCATAACACAAATCCTGATGGTGAGCTAACATTTCTGACCTATTATTCTGCTTCCTGTGGCAGGAAAATTGTCCTGTTAGAGGAAAAGAAATATGAGAAATAGTATTTCATTTCTCTGCCTTTACCCGTTCTTTGGGTCCTTCTTCTTCCTCCCTTCACTAAAATTTAAAACTAAAAAGAGTATTATAGAGGGTATCACATGCAAATTGATCAAATGGACCAACTTTCAACTTCAGAAGTTCATCCGCAAATTGGCCTTGAGTTTCAATTTGAGCATTTCAGGCACCTTCTGTAAGATATAAACATCTGAGGAAATAACTACTGTAGTTGTTTTCTTGTCTTTCTATGGTGTGGGGAACGCACCAAGTATCAAAATTGCTGCCCATCCATGTCATGTGGCAGCTTTATCTCTTGTCTAGCTAAGAATAGCTTCACCAAGAAATCAAAAACTGCTAATATATGAAGAGAAAATCTAGAAACCGTCCACGTAAAAATGTAGAACTCTTTGCTTAGATGCTCTTACATGTAAAACTTCTATCTAGGAGTTGTTTACTCTCAAAGATTTATATGTCGGTAGAAAATATAAATAACTTCTAGTACTTACTATTATTATTTTATTATTTATTTTTATTCAATATAATATGGTTACTATTTTCTTTATTTTTATTTTTATTCTATATAATATTGGCCTGTACATTACACCCCCTTAGATGCGGTCCCTATCAAGACAACGCGGGATGCTTTATGTATCGGGCTGCCCTTTAGTATAATTTGTGGCATTTGTGTAGTGGAATGGTTGGGAAGTGCTTTTTGATGAATATCGGGAACTTGGTTTTCTTCATGAGCCTAGACTTCTACTACTACTTGCTGTTGTCTTTGTTTTCGGTTTTCTAATTGCATTACCTACTGCTAGTTTTGTATTTTTGCTTCGGTTATCAGATTGGTTTGCTTGTTATTGCCCCTTCCCTCTCCCTTCCTGAGCCGAGGGTCTACCGGAAACAGCCTCTCTGCCTTCTTAAAGGCAGGGGTAAGGTTTGCCTACACTCTAGACCCCACTTGTGGGACTATACTGAGTATGTTGTTGTTGTATAATATTGGCCTGAGATGAGTTTAAATGGAGTAATATGGTATAAATTTTACCACTTCAAAAAAAAGAAAGTAATATGGTCAGTGAGGATTCATATAGCTGACCCAAGCTTGTTTGGGGCTGAGATGTTGTTGTTGCTTAGATGCTTTTACAAGTTTTAGGTATGAAATCATATGTCAGTTGTGCACATGCTTTGCATGACGATCTATAGAAGGATGGACTAAAAATACCTAGGTGGAGTTTAGATTTTGATATATAGATCAACACTACTTTGTAGATCTTCTGCATATCTATGAAATATTCCCTGGTGGATTAGGCGTCGAGACCAATTTCATATAAATGTTTGTAAACATTGGGATCATTACTTAGCTTCCTGAACTAAGAAGAGTTTGTAGTAGAGAGGTTTAAGCACAGCCTACTACTATCACGTGCATGACCCACTGCAATCACAGTGCCTATTTTTTTAGGCCTCAAATCTGACAAGTGCGCTGTAGTCGTGCTGCATATGGCAGCAAATGGGGTTTCATTGGTCTTGTCACCAATTTTAACTCAAGAAACAACAGTGTCAAAAGAAAATGTATCAGGAGATCTAGATGAGCCGTTTACTTTTGTTTTGTTTTTGCTTATGATTTGTAGAATACTTATGACACCACCTAGTTGGTGCTATGTTAATAATACACTTACCATTTCTCTCGAGGAAATTAAAAAAGAAACAACTGTTTGGAATTCTTTTCTTAAGCTTTCCTTGAAACCAAATTTAGAAACCGTTTCCTTTGCCTTTGATAGACATTTTGATAAGACAGTGCTTCCTGTTGTCATTTCTGCTTTGTGTTTGCTTTTCCTGCTTCATCCAAATTTGAGTATTTTCTTCTTTTTAATCAAGGATGCTATTGGATATTCAGATTCCCTGTTTCTGACTCATGTCTGTATCTATGTTGTTCAGGTCATCAATGCCATAAAGTCACAGCCATGGATCCATGATGATCTTTCATCTGTTATTTTGCACTTTCTTAGCATCGTGCAGACTATGTATCAGAGGTGTACATCATCGTTAGAGGTATTCTTCCTTTAATGGCCTGTACTCTTAATTGTTATCTTTACATTTATTAAACATAGGGGGTCAGGGAAAGGGGATATGGAAGACGGAGTAGTTGGAATCAAACCCACACTTATTGCGTGAGAGAATCCTCTGATACCAGTATACCACTAACCTTCATTTAAAGAGTCGATGAATTATCCAACAGTGATTTGTGCTTTATTTCTGTTACCGAGATTAGAAATATTAGACTTTCCCCTGTTTTTCTTTACTTCCTACTTTGCATGTTCCTGTACTTTCATTGCCAGAGTGGTTCCTAGTTGCATATATCTCAGATGCTTTTGTATAGAGTACCAGCTTTTTGTGTTAACTAGAAACTTGCATCTCACTGTTTGTCCAAAAGGCATGAATGTATAAGTTCAAGCTTTCTTTGAGGTCGTTTCAAGCTAACATCATTTGATTTACTTTAAAGATAAGGAATATTTTCATTTTATATTATGGGAATGAGTATATGCTTGAATAGACGAATTTGGGGTCTACTACGAGCTATCTTTTTGAGTTTTTTTTTTTTTTTTGGAATGTGTTGAAGATATAGTTAAGTAAATAAAGTGTGCTCTCTAAAGGTTTAAGTTTTTAGATGAGGTAGTCACATTACAATAGAGTGCTTATGTGTTGTATTTAGATATGTGTGGAGTGGTGTACTTATATGCAGAAATGATAAATGCAGTTGTCTGTGCTTAGTACACATGTTTCTTTTACTACAACAGTACAATGGTTCTAGTTTTATGAATATCTTGAGCCATCTAGATGTATGTTGATCTTCATACTGTTAAATTTTGGTTTCTCATAAGGATGCTGGCGATCGCAAAAAAGATCTTGCAAAGGGCTATCCAAAGTTATACAGGACTAACTATTGTATGGTTGACTGCAGGTTTTATTTTCCTCTGGTCATTTGCAAGATCACGGGCACAATCGACTTCAAACAGACTATCTAGAGGTGAGTTGAGTTGAGTTTATTCCGATGAGCAGTAAGATAGTTCAGGAATATGTGTATACATCTATGTGTGGTTTCTTTTGTTTGAATAAGGATGCTAACTTAGTACAAATGAGAACATTCCTTCATGTGGGAGACCACTGAATTTTGAGATGATTGCACCACGCTCTTTTAATTATCCACCAAAAACTTTTATATCTTATACTGATAGCTTCATACATGGCTGGCTGTTAATTATTGAGGTCTCAATTGTATGCGTTCTCCTTCAACTTTCTTGCCAGTACTGTGCATGGGATTTGTTATTTTTTATTTTTTCTTGCCTGCAGGTGATGGACTTCTTAAATGATGCTGTGGTATCTATGGATGCGTTTGTCAACGCGTATAAGCAAGCATCCATCTACTTCTGCTGTCCTGTTGAAATGAGGTACTGACGTTATGGTTGACTAAAGTTGTACAAGTATTGTGTAATGTGTATATACTACCGATGAATGGCTAGGTTGATGCACCTAAAATCTCAATGTCTTGCTCCAGAATACAGACCTCCTTATATTGCAGAGTATCATTAACTTCTCTCCTTGTATGTGTCTCTGATAATTTGCAATTTTTTTGTTATTTTTCATACCTTGCATGCTTGAACATTGTGAATTGCACTTTCATTACACCCAATTTGGGTAATTTGTTTTCTCATTACCTGCCTATGGATAAAGAGTTTTTGTGCTTATTTGAGGAAGGCACAACAAAGTTCATATTCATTAGCTTTTTTTGTCTATGCAGTCATGGGAATGAGGAGGTGCTTACTACGCTTGCAAGATTACATGATTCATTGCTGCCCTCTTTGCGGCGGGGTTTCCACATTATTTTAACCTCTGGGAAAAAAGGTTTGACGGAATCATCTAATGAAATGCGCTCAAATGTTTTTGTCAGTCTCAAAATGTTATCCGCAAGGATAGTAAATTTTGGTTGGAAGCTGCTGAATTTGTGCTATTTAAGTGATGAGGCTTTTGTTGAAAGTTCTCCTCTTCCTGCAACCATGAAGATGTTTCCTACCAATGTGGAGGATCCTGCTATAAGAGCAGATATATTAGTGCAGTCAGTGAGGGATATCAGTGGAGATTACTCACAGGCTCTAGGGGGACGTAGCAAAGGCACATTTCTCCAAGTCATTGACAAAAATCACAACATAATGAGCAGAATTGAATTACTACGGAATACAGGTAACTAGCTTAGACTTACACTTGTTACTCAAAGTTTAAGGTGGCTCACTGATCTTGCTATTAAGTGGATTCCAAATTAAAGCATGCATGGCAGAAAGAAAATGGAACATATGAGACTCGTTTTGGAGTGTGAATAACATTTTCTGTGATTGAAGCTTTAGCAGAAATCTGCTACATATCTACATTTGTTTTCTCTTTTGTTATGCTTGTACATATTTTTGTTGAGAAACGTGAAACCCTCTTCTTTCTTCCTTGGCTTCTTACTCTTGGAAAAATGTGTAAATCATACACAATGAACAGGTAAATATTACTCTTATCTGACGTCTCATGTCTCTGCTTATACTTCCTTGAACTCATGCATGTCCGTGGTATTAAGATGGCATACGACCTGATTTTGTCTCATGCAGGGTGGATATCAATGGATGATGATCAATTCAAGTTTCTGTCGGGGATCATGGTACACCCAGTAGAAGAAAATTTTGGAAAGGCAGCCAATCCGGCAGTCTCCCAAAAGGATAACCAACCACCTGTTGATGAAGACACTGCTATTATGGAGTCAAAAATAAGTCAAATAAAGGACCTCTTCCCTGATTATGGAAAAGGTTTCTTAGCTGCTTGTCTCGAAGTATATAACCTGAATCCTGAAGAGGTCATTCAGAGGATTCTTGAGGGTACCCTTCATGAGGACTTGCGGTCTTTGGACATTTCCTTGGAGAAAATACCACAACCCAAGTCTGGTGTTCCATCCATGACCAGAAATGATAAGGGTAAAGGGAAACTAGTGGAACCTGCGCCAATGCCCCCAAGAAACATTACGCCTGCAGCAACCCCATACCAAGCTGAAGGCTCGTCTAATTTATCTACGACTTCAGTTGGAAGGTTTATCAGGAAAACAACCACTGAAGAACCTGCTTCCTTGACACTTGACTCTAGAGATGCAAAGGATTTGGCAAAAACCATTGCACTTTCGTCACAGCTTGAGTATGAAGATGAGTACGACGACTCATTTGATGACCTAGGTCTAAGTATTGGTGATTCAGCATTTGAGGAAACTGAGAACCTCCAAGACAAATCAAACATCAGCCGTGGAAGAACTTCTGAAGCTGATAATGGTAGCTCAGCCTCCAACGCTTCTAAGTGGGGATCACGAAAAAAGCCTCAGTTTTATGTCAAAGACGGCAAGAACTACAGTTACAAAGTTGAGGGCTCTGTTGCAGTGGCTAATTACAATGAAGCTTCTTTAGTAAATCAAGCTCAGAAGGAGACGATACATGGATTGGGACGAGGAGGTAATCATCCTTTGGGTGCAGGTAGAAGGCTAACTGAGCCAAACGAGGAGAAAGACGAGGAGAAAGACTACGAGCCGGAAACAAATGAGATGGGTGGAAGGGGGGGAGGTCGAGGGTTCTTCAGAGGGAGAGGAGGGAGGAGAGGAGGAGGTAGATCAAATCATTACAGAAAGGACCAAGCCATGAAAAAACATTTTTCAGGCTTGTCAGGCCATTGATATGGAAATTTCTTTACTTACCTTTAGTATGTATACAAAATGTTGATAAGCCGACAGCAAAATAACATTATCTTTTAGCTACCTTTAGAGTTTCCAATCGACTGTATAGGCGATTCGCTGTGGGAAGAAACTTCAGTTGGATTTTGTTTCATTGAAAATACTTTAGTATATATGATGACTTAGACTCTCAGAGTTTTGTTGAATATCCGATTTATTAAAAATGCTTATCAAATGTTAACAACTGCAGATATTTAAGAGAGAGTGATTAGTTATAAACGATTATGTAAACAATGGTGTAGTAAGGATTGAAACAGCCAATGTAAATCCAGGCACGCTGACCCCAAATCAGAGCAGATCCCGAGGGTTCTGTTGCCCTTTAATTCAAACAGAACTCCTAGAAAGGCACGGTTCCAACTTAAGAGAATTCCCACCAAGATCCCAACCATATATTAACACGAGTGCGAGAAAATGAGAGCGTGGTTCAAAGTCACTATGTTGCAAACCCACATAGGGCAGAAGCAACCGTTTTGCTCCACTTTAAGTGGATTATTTGTTTATTTATTTTTATAAAGAGATTTTTTTCGTTTCTATACAATATTTGAAACTTATTTACCAAAATTGTTCTAATTTTGTATATTACCCGTCCTAAACAAGGATTATTTGCAAATTATATACACTCCACCTTAAAAGACTCCCAATCCATTATTAGTGCCTTCAATCAAGGGATTGGGGGCATTTGCATCTATACCCGCTTTTTGTGTCACGTTTTAACTTGTGCCCGCTTTGCAAAAAAAATTGCAAGCGTACCCGCTTTTTCGCATAACTTCAGCATACGGGGCTGAAGTAGCAAAGGTAATCACGCAAAACTTCAGCATTCTAGTAGCCGGGCCTGAAGTTCAGCTCTAGAGCTGAAGTTTTTGTTTTGTAACTGGCGAAGTTTTTATTTTTGTAACTGGCAGCTGAAGTTTTTGTTTTGTAACTGACGAGTTTTTGTTTTGTAACTAGCCAACTTCAGCTCTAGAGCTGAAGTTTTTGTTTTGTAACTGGGGAACTTCAGCTCTAGAGCTGAAGTTTTTGTTTTGTAACTGGCGAGAGCTGAAGTTTTTATTTTGTAACTGGGGAGAGCTGAAGTTTTTGTCTTTGTAACTGGGGAACTTCAGCTCTAGAGCTGAAGTTTTTATTTTGAAACTGGCGAACTTCAGCTTTAGAGCTGAAGTTTTTGTTTCGTAAGTGGGGAACTTCAGCTCTAGAGCTGAAGTTTTTGTTCTATATTTGAAGTTTTTATTTTGTAACTGGCGAACTTCAGCTTTAGAGCTGAAGTTTTTGTTTTGTAACTGGGGAACTTCAGCTCTAGAGCTGAAGTTTTTTTTCTATATTGGATTAACTTCAGCATGTTTTATGCTTTCATGTTTTATGCTATCTGATCCAATCGTACTAAATAGTAAAAACTGTACTTATTCCAAATAGAATATTACAAACATCACAAGAGCCAATAAAACCTATGAACATGTAAGACATTTACGTAGTGTGTGCAGAAATGTACTCAGCATATCACAGAGAAGAAACCCTTAAGTTCAAAATATTAGAAACAACAATTTTTCCTGCATTAGAAGAATTCTGTAGCTTGATATCTTCACTTCGTCATGAAATCAACAGTACATTTCTACTTTGGCTTCAATTTCAGAGCAGCACTGCACATATAAAATAAGTTGTAAATCTCGAAGAAACATTAGAGAAAAAGTTTGCAGCAATGAAAGAAGAGGACAACCCACATTAAAGGAAGTAATGTACCTATTGATGCAGTAACGCTTTCCCGTAGGCGGAGGGCTTTGGAATAGAAAGGGGGCTGAAGTTGTTTAAAAAGTGAGAACAAGTTAAAAATTTTTAAAAAAATGGGTATAGGTTAAATGGGGGCGACCGAATAGGGCGCCCTGTGCAATTTTTACGATTTAGTTACACACTTTACCTTTTTTCTCTCCTCTTTCCCCTTTTCTCTCCAAAATATTCATTGGTTAACGAATGTTGGTCTTTTTGTCTCCTCAACCACCATACCAATACCAATACAAATACTCCATGGTTATCATCTTCCGTTTCGGTGCCGCCGCCGCCACATAGCTTCATCTTTTGGAATTTCAATAAGCGTGGAATTGCTGCTCTCTTTCTCTTTGCTCTACATTACTGGAAAGATAATTCTATGCTTTATGTGATCACATCTCTTTAGGATTGAGCGAATTGTTTATTCGCTAAAAACTGTTAAAAATTCATATGTTTAAGAATTCAAATTTTCTATAGTCTCTTTTTATATATCTCCACTTTAAAAAAATCATTAGGTGATTTCTTCCCATACGTCTTAGACTTGGTAACCGAGTTGGCCAGTATTTGTACTATCTGTAAGTAGCAGTTATTAGGTGAATTAGTCGAGAGTGTGCTCAATTTAGCACTAGCACCACCGTCAGTGGCAGACCCAGGATTTTGTGCAAGCGGTTCAATCTTAGAAGTACATAACTTTAGTCGTAAAATAGTAGTTGTCAAGTGGGTTCAAATAAAATATTTATACAAATTTACACAGCTTCAATCTCAGAACCCGCTTGCCACCATGTGCGTCCGCCACTTGACCACCGTTATTGAAATAATAGAATCTAAGATGTATCCTCTGAATACTAGATGCTAAGTGACCTGAATAATGTGGGATGAATAAGAGGATTGTTGTAGCCGAACAAAACTAATTTGCAGTTCAACTGGGTCTGATTTGATTAATAGTTGATAGAAGAAGAAAATAGGGATACTGATTTCAAGGTCAGCTATTTTGTTATTTATATTGTTGTTTCTAAAGTTGAAAATCTATGAACTATTGTGTATTGGCTATTAAGGGCTACTGATTTATAAAAAGTAAAGTAATGGCTTCACTTGGATTAATAGGTCTATTACCACTATTATTATGTTCCAAAATATTTGATTAAATATAATTTGATTAACATGTTAAAATGCATATTTCTTTTCATCATTCTCTACTTTCTTTTCTTAATAAATCAGTTGAGAAAAAGAACAATGTATGGTACATCAGCATACAAATTAAAAACAAAATTTGTACAAATTTAGTGCAAATTTGAATATCTACAACAACATACATAGTAAAAACAAGTTTCATACAACTAATTATATATTATACAACTTATTTACAACTTATCTACAACTTTCATACATTATTTCTACATAGTTAAATACAACTACAATATCATACAACTTAAATACAATTTTTATATAAATTTATACAATATGTCTTTTGTATATATTTTGTATCTGATTTGTATATACTTTGTCTGTGGTGTGTGCTTCTTTCTCTGTAAAATTCCAATCAAACTTACTCCCTTAATACAAATTTGATACATATCAATAACTTTATATAAAAAGATAGTATTGATAACTTAAAATACAAATTTTATACAACGATTCATTCATTATACAATTATTTTTCAACTTTCATATTATATTTAAATAAAAAAAATATATATGACTACAACAGAATACAATTTACATACAATTATACTACAACTTTATGACAATTCCGTAAGTATATTGTATGTCATGTCTTCTTCTTCTTCTTCTTCTTGTTCGAGTTTCAATCTGACAAAATCAAGTCTAATCTTCACCAAGCACCCTCAAAGTTGAGATATAAACTCCAAAAAATATTTCCAATTGTTTGCAACAACAGCCAATCCAAACAAATAATGATTTCTGAAAATCCAAATTCGAATTCAAAGCTTTTTAATGGCTGTCAACGGTAGAGAGTCAAACACCTTCAAAATTTATTGATGATAATTTTAATTTGACCACAAATTGTGCAATATGAAAGGAAATTTCTAAGTTAAAACTCTATAGTAAAACGATTGAAATTCGTTGATGAATTCCACTAAAATTATATACAACATAAAAGAATAAAAAATAGAGAACATCAGAGGAAGAAAAATTGGGAAAAGAACAAAGAATGAGGGATTGAGAGACAGAGAGAGACGTACAGAGAGAGAGAGAGAGAGAGAGAGAGAGAGAGAGAGAGAGAGAGAGCATGAGGGAAAGAGAATAAGGATGGGAAATAATTGATTCCTTATTCAATTCCTAATATAAAGGGATACTTATTTAATTCCTAAAATGTATATAATTGGTAAATTGTATATACCTATGTAATTAAATTGAAACTAGAGTGAGGAGATTGGTAGAGCGGTATAGGGCGGTGAGAGGTTGGCCTTGGGAAGTGAGAGGAGGGGTAGAGGTAGACCTAAGAAGTCTTGAGGTGAGGCGATCAGGCAGGGCATGGCGCAGCTTGAGCTGATCGAGACATGACCCTAGATAGAAGGGTGTAGAGGTGGAAGATTAGGGTGGAAGGTTAGTAGGTAGTTGGGCGTTTCCCCTTGGTCTTACCTATTTCGATAGTATTAGTGCTAGTATGGTACCCTTTTTTCCTTAGTTTGCTATAGCCGCGTGTCTTGTTCTGTTACTACTTACCTTCGGTAATTCCGTAGTTTGCTAGCAGTACTTCGTCATATTCTCGTGTGCTGCCTTGGACTTATCTGTCTAAATATATCTTGATATTACTTGTTATCGGTACTATCTTGCTATTCTTTGTTGTTATCTCCGATTTAGTTTTCTAACTATTTGTCTTGCTATCACTTGCTAACAGGGCTTCATTCACCTTCTTTAGCCGAGGGTCATTCGGAAACAGTCTCCGTACCCTTCTAGGGTAGGGGTAAGGCTGCGTACATACTACATACTACCCTCCCCAAACCCCATTTGGTGAAATTATACTGGGTTGTTGTTGTTGTTGTTGAGTAGGGAAAGTAATAAAGTTTCTAGTGTATTGGAAGGTAAAAATCCCTATTATAAATGGTACACTGTCGCATGATCGATCGATCAATCAATCAATCAATCAACCAGGCGCTTAAATTCCAGATCAAGTGTTACATGACGCCAAGATGGTAGATATAAAAATAACATATTCCTGATAAACAAGTTGCTCCTTTTAAGATGCAAAAATGAAGAAAAACGATCATAAGCAAGATTTACTTCAGAAATCCAACAACGAGAATAAAACTATCACTCACTGAATCATCTATTAAGAGAATCTTATGTTTCAATAGAAACATAAGATGCACAGTGGCTGGCCTTTTTCATGCACTACATGAAGTGGAGGCACCAAGTCCAATCTAATTCATACTTACTGTAAAAGAAAAATAAAGGAATACTATCAAGTAGGCAACAAAATGATCAAATAACTATCCTTTTGTTTGTCATTTTGTTCATCAAATCTGCCACTATGAATGAATAATTTTGACACCAAGGACAATTGTTGCTTTGGCCTGAAAATTGCACACAGCTGCAACAGCTATTATTCAGAACTCATCACCACCCGTATAGTAGCCAACATTCTTGTCCTGGAAAAAAAACATGAAATACTCGGTGTGAGATTCTTCTTCAAGAAGAGGAAAGTGGGAGAAAGAGAAAGAGAAAGAGGGGTGGAAGCATGATCACAAAAGAAAATAACTTGCCTGGGACAACATCCTTTGCTTGTTTAGAAATTGAGTGCGGGCCTTGTTTTTTTCTGAATTTGGTGACTTAAACAATCTCTGCAAAACAGATCATCCCAAAATAAATGCTTTTCTCATATTCAACCAGTATTTCTTTCTTTTTCAGATGTAACAACCAGTAGTTATCTTTCAATAAACAAGGAAAAAGCATTTTTTTTTGGGCAAGCTAAATCCGGATTGGGAAGAAATATATTTTTATAGCAAAGTCATATGAATCAGATTTATGAGATGAGCACTTCTTCCGGTAATAACAATTACTATCTCCACTCCATATTATTTGTTGTTTTGGCAAACCAAATTTTGTTGCAAAATATTTGAAACTTTTAAAAGGAGAAAAGAATTTATTACTATTTTTTTCTTCAAATCCACCCTTAATGCTCCAATTAATGGTGTGTTAATAAAGTGAGACGGATAGGATTACGAGAGAGATAAATGGTAATTTAAACAATTACTATTATGATTAAAAATATTAAACGGCAGATGATGTGCAAAAACTTTAAATGACAAATAATATGGACATGACGTAGTAAAAAAGAAAGTGTTCATAGAAGTTAATCACGCTACCTTTTCAGCGCCGGATACACGGTGCTCAACACCGGGCAGTTTCTTCTTCGGCGTGAAACCAAATACATCATGAAGAAACTCATTTTCCTGCATAATTTGGAGAGGAAACACCCAGTGACCACCAATTAAACGATTTCACTAGCCCAAAACTTGATCTTTTAAATTAGAAAACAGACCTGCATATGCTTCACGAATCCTCCTCCAAGGAAGTGCTTAAGGAAGTTTAACTGTTAAAAAATAATGATTTCAGCAAATATGCAACCAGCCATATTATAAAACCAAAAAGAAACAAAAGTGACCTGTATAAGTTGAGCCCAAGTACTTGTGCTAAGCGGTTCTCCACCAATCTTAATCGAGGCCTCAGGGCTATACCCATCCTGATGTTAATTGTAAGAAATTAGAAAATGCAGCAAAAAGAAAAGAAAGAACGTTAAAGGAGCAACTTGAAGTTAGCGAATTACCTCTAGAAATTCCAATATATCTCGAAATGTGTTTCTTTGGTTGTTAAGATCCTTCTTGGCTGATCCTTTACCTCCAGCCTCTGCTGAAAGGGTTCTTACCTGGTTCAGGACTTTTGCCCTTAATCCCTGTATATGTAATAATTCCCTAGATTTGTTAGCTTCAACTGTGGAGCTGTCACTAGATCCTTTAGCTTCACCAAAAAACTTCTCCAGACTCCCAACTTCAAAAACTAAAGCAAGTGCTTCGCCTGCTGCAATGCGCACAGATCGGTCTTCCTTGTCTAGAAGAGTTGAGAAGTAGGAGATTGACCTGCATTATGAGCAAATGATACACCATCTAACTATCACCAAACACAAGCCTTACAACAGCTCATAATTCTCACACATCTAATTTTTTCTCCTTTTTTTTGGGGTGGGTGGGGGGTGGGGGTGGGGGTTGTGTTTGGAGGAGGGAGACGTTCAAGTGGGGATTTTAGGAGAGTTACTCACCCTTGCCAACTTTTTGGGTTAAGCGTCCATCCATCCATGGTAGTAAGGAGGAAAGACCATGAAGATACAACTGCTGTTATCATTGCCGGTGAAGGTTTAGCAGATGAAACCTGATCCATTAACCAGACGCAATTCCGGACAAGTTAAGAATTGTCTAAGCAAATAACTGATTTGAGACGGGAATCAAGGATTCTATAATTAATTTGTTAGAAAACATTCATATACAGCAATAAGATACTATATAACCTATTTCAGAAATGAAAAGATGATCAAGAATAACATACATTAGGACCCAGTTTTGGATGAATGACTTGCCACATCAATTGCATCGACTTTTCTGTTTCATCCGGTTCTTCGCCACCAATAAAGGTAATAATGGCCAAACATTCCAGTAGCTAAAACCACAAAAACCAAATAGCTGTCAGCTCCAAGCTAGCTAACACCAATGTTAAAAGAACTTTTCACCATCTGTGAACATACCGAGGATATTTTAGAATTATCACCCCGAGATTTAAGAGCCTCTGAGATAGGTGACACTGATTCTTCCAGAACCTCGTGTGCTTTGTCCCCAGGGCCAGCAGTTAAAGCAAGAAGCCCTATCACCCCAACAAAGAAAATTGAAAATGTACAAAATCAAACTTTTGGCCGAATGATCAAGTTAAAATGACTACAGTTAATCAACAAGCACAGATGACTAACCAATAACATGAGATGCCAAAGTTATCTCCTTGGAGGAACCACGTTTAATGGAACTCAAACATTGTTGCAATAATGTGGCAAACCTGAAGGATGGAACATATCTGTGAGGAGCGCCAACAAGACATGCACCTAGAGCTTCTTTTTTTTTTAATCGTATAAAGTAAAGTAATTTATTACGATAAGAAACATGCACCTAGAGGTCTTAGAAGTCAAAATATGACAGACGACATGCCTACTACAAGGGAGTGCAATAACATAATTCCTAGGACTGGAGTAAGACTGCAATGCAAGTCTGGTGGAAGTTTTCAACAAGAGGTTTCGCGTTTCATTCTCAATAAGATAATAGTCATGGCAGCATATTATTTTATTTATTTATTTATTGGATGAAACATGGCAGCAGATATTAAACGTACATATAATATTATGCATTGCTTGTTATGGCGCATAAAATTAAATTCTTTACAAAAATAAATACCAAAATGATGACTATAACACCATTACAATGATATTAATAATGCCTATGCAACTAACTGAAGGTTTCAAGGAATATTTTAAGCCATTATTGAATGAGCTATAAAATCTGACTAACCAATGGGAAGGCTCTAATCGGTAGAATACCATCACAGTGGCAGCAAATCTTCTAAAGATGTTATTACTTCATCAAAAAAAATTCTAAAGATATTTACCGGTGTTAAACAAGCTCCTCCCCCCTCCCATGAAACAAAAGTCCAGAACAACTATATTATTACAAAAGCATTAATACAATGTCGGTTTACAAAAATAACCTTATAATATTAAGCATAATAACTCACAATAAAAGGACATAAATGGAATTCTAGATATTAGCCTTATAATCCTATTAGTTTTAGGATATAATTACTATACGTTAAAAATCCTTGAATCCTATTAATATAATTACTTTCGGGCATAGATATATAATACTACATGTTAGCATGTATACCTATTACCTTTAGGAATAGGTTATGTTTCCTTTTAATATAATTACTATCTGGGTAGAGACATATTTTTAGTCATGTAATCCTAATACTTTTTAGGATATACTTCTTAAAAATTCCTATTACTAATTTAATTTGAAAACATATTATAATGTCCTATTACTAATTTAATTTGAGAATGTATTATATTGGCCAAATTCATTTAGAAAAAGGAGAACAAATATATATATATATATATATATATATATATATAAAAACACAAATACAATATTACTGGACCAAAATAACCCTAAAATATTAAACGGAAGAACTCATAAGGAAAGGACATAACTGCAATAAAGAGTTGAAATTGAGAAAAAAATACAACCACGATAATATATTTGTATATTATATTTGAACTGTTTTCCTACTCAAATAATATTTTTTTATCAACTTTTCGTGTGATATTGAATAATACCCAATTATTAAACAACTAAGAAAATATTTAAGAATATAAATGTGAGAAAGAGGAAAAAAATGGTTGGTAAGAGTCAATACCACTAATGATTCTACAAACATAAAGATCTAAAAGTAAAATGTTATATTAGTCTTTTACTCTTTGAAAATAAAAATTATGGTGGATAAAATTATAATTAAGATTAAATATTCAAAATAAGAGATGAACTAATATTAAGATCTGAATCAACATATATATGTATTTTACAAATTATCACAAACCCAAGTTATTAATTTGTCTAAATTAAGATCAAATAAATTATTTTATTAACTAAATAATTAAATCTTATAATTAATTATTTAGCAAGAGAATCTAATTCATTTATTTTTTAAATTCATCATATGAGTAAAATTCTTACTCAAGTTTAAAAAGAATCTTAGGGTACATAAATTTATTCCATAAAAAGAGCATTCGAACACAAAGTAAAAAGGTTAGTATATTATCAAGAATCAAAATGCTATGCGTGTCTGAGGAAGCACAATCAAAGATAAATCTTAAACAAGAACAAGCTTTCAAGAGTATATTATAACGAGTCGACTCTGGTATAACGAGATTATTCTTTGTAGATGCCTCCGGTGGAACCGAAATAATATTTCTATGTCATGCATTACTTGCAATATCATATCAAGAGGCATGACACTGTTAATAGCAAGTGGTGTACCAACAACGATTTTGTGAGGCCACCCACTTTAGATTTGATATACCTCTTCAAACAACTTAAATAACTGTCACAAATATATCAAAGTAGAGCAATGTTGCTAAATTTATAAGGAAAGCAAAATTGATAAAGCACTTATGGCTAAGTGTCAACATCGAAACAATTGCCCGGAGTTCTAGAGATATATTGGGATATTAATGAACCATTTGGTGAAAAATTAATGGTTTGGGAGGTGATTTCTGTCAAGTACTACCAGTAGTTCCAAAATTGACAAAAAGTATAGACCGTAAAAGCTAGCTTGCCAAAGTTACACTTCTGGCCTCAAATGAAAAAGATTCAACTCACAAGAAATATAAAGTAAGAACAGATCCAGTATTCAGTGTCTTCTTGCAAGATGATTTGGTTCTTCCTGAACACTTGGTTATCAACCCCAATGGTAATAGCAGTGCATTTAACAAAGAGAAATATTTCTATCATTAGATTAAAACGTAAATTACACAAATCGCATGATAGAATTAAAAGATATCTTAGCTAGCAGAAATGAACATGTTGATCAACTAAATAAAAGGTGGATTGCAAAATTTTATAGTAAAAATAAAATATTTTTTAGTTTTTGACTCAGTAGAAAATAATACCAATAATTACTACTAAGAAGAATATACTTAAACACTTTAATACCAAATGGCCTTCTGCCATACATGTTTATTGTCAAGTTTAGTTATTTCTTACGTATGTTAGTGTCACCGTATATATAATAGACTAAGTTAAAATTGATCTTCCATTCTTATATAGGTTGATTTTGAAGAAAAATATGCCCGTCATGCTATGAAAAAAGTAGATATGGCGAATAGCTTATGTAATAGCACACAGATGGTATATAAAAGTTTTCACAATAACGTAATACATGCAAAAATTATGATGCTGGTCAGTGTGCTTCTAAGTATAATCTTATCCCTGAATTCAACTTTCGTCTTCCGAAACTAACGGATATCCTTTTAAATTTGTGAAAATAATTCTTAGTATGTTTGTGTTTTGCAAATATAATAAATAGAACACAAGAACAAACATCCTAAATATTGGACTATATTTACCGCAATATGTTTTATTGCACGAACAACTGTATGTTGCACTTTCAAGAGGGATATCAAGATCGATAACAAGAGTTCTTGATAAGGCAGGGCAGCCAAAGCATTAAAAGGAAACATACACACAAAAAATATTGTCCACAAAGAAGTGTTTGTTAAGATACCATCACATTAAATACTATTGTACTATAATACATAATTATCTAACTAACATGACAAAATTGATCATTTGTGTAAGTTTTGATGCTGTCCTTCTATTTTAAATTCATGTATTATGCTAATGTAATAATATTTTTCCGCATTTAGATGATTGTTGTATTATTATATATAAAATTACTCTCATTAATAAAATTTTATTGTTCCTTCGTATAAATAAATGTTTAAACCATCACGTGGCATTATTAACGTGCAACACAATTATTAACGTGCAACGCACGTTCATAGATACTAGTACAATATAAACAAGCACAACTAATAAGACGTAGAATCATGCACTTAACCTACATCAAATTTCCTATGTATTCAACGAATCAGAATAATATAACTTAATAAACTTAGGAAAATTGAATCAGAATTATATAACTTAATAAACATAGGAAAATTCTCTTACTTCTTTTCAACAAATTCATGCTGTATGCTATTATTGAATGCTTCTATAATAGATGCCAAAGCCTTCTCTCTTGTTGAGCCCCTACAGCCAACAAACGGGTAGAAATACTAGTTAGCCACATTCTTCATCAGAAACAAAACCTCAAGTGGAGCGAATGATCAAAGATGGAAATTTTAAAAATCAGTACTTATGGCTAGTCACTTATTCAAGAATAGTCAAACCTTTTCTCATAAAGGGCGTCCACGCACTGATCAAGGACAGTCTCCTTATCAAATTGAACCTCCTCTAAACCAGACAACATCATATCCGACCGAGTAGTTGATGAAGAACTAATGCTATCCGTGTCATCACTATCCAGCATAGCAGCATTCCTACGTTGCGAACTTCCTATGAGAAAAAAAAGATCCACCAGCAAACACTTTAATTCCCAATTCCATTTGCCTATCAAAACAAAACAAAAAAAAATCCCAGTTCCATTCTGAAATTCCCAAATTCCCCACAAAGCAACACACTTTACCCAACCCCACAAAAAGTAGGGTTTCCTTTTATGCTTAACCCATTTGGAATTGTTAGCAAAAACAACTACTACTATATTTAAGTAGCGGGAAGTTAAGAGAATCCAAAGATTAATATTCGTTTCAAAGACAGAACCCCAATTCAAAAAGCTGATATTTTTCAGGATAAACAGGTTAAATTAAAAGAAACCCAATTCAATAAAGTCTCTATTTTTCACAGTAAAAACGTTATAGAACAAAAACCAAATTCTATTTCATGATAAACAAGTTAAATAACAGCAACCCAATTCAATAAAGATGATATCGTTCACGATAAACAAGTAAATAACAGCAACCGGATTCAATAAAGTCCTATAGAATTTTCACAATAAACAAGTTAAAGAACAGAAACCCAATCCAATTTCAGGGTAAACAAGTTAAATAACAGCAATACAATTGAATAAAATCTCCATTTTTTCATTAAAGAAGAGAAACCCAATTCAATAAAGTCTCTATTTTTTCACAATAAACAAGTTAAAGAACAGAAACCCAATTCAATTTCACCATAAACTAGCTAAATAACAGCAACCTAAATCAATTTCACAATAATCAAGTTAAAAAAAACAGCAATCCAATTCAATTTCACGATAAGCAAGTTAAATAACAGAAACCCATGTAGTAAAGTCTCTATTTTTCACCACAAAAAAAAAAAAACAAGTAAAAGAAACGAAGCAGAAACTTACTTCTACCCATGGTGACGGCTCCAGGTAACAAAGGTTAGAAGCAAATACAAGGTTGACTAAAAATCTGACGATGAAAATCAAAATCAAAATCAAAAGGCAAAGCTGGCTTTGAACAAACAGAGAAATCAAACTTCTTAATTGAATCGAAGAACAATGTATCCATAAAGTAATTTTTTGGGAAGAAAATTTGAGAAACGGAGAAGATCTAGATATTTCTCACAAGAGTACAAGGAGAAGAAAAAGAGAAGTATTAGGAGAAAAAGCCTCTGCTATTTATAGATCTAAGCCCAAATAATAATTGGAAAGTTTTTTATTTTTTTCACAGAACGAGATATTCAGGGTGGGTGGCTGCGAATATTCGGGAAAAAAGGAGGTAGTAGGAGTGATGACGTGGAGTGGTTACAGCCGTTGATTTTGTTAGCGGAGAGTTTGAGAGTGTAGTGGGGTCCATGGATATGTGAAAGAGAGCGTTGAAATAGGGCACGTGCAGAGTTTCCCTTCCTACGGAACTGAGTGGCGTGTGTTTTTATACTTTTATTTCCCTTTTCTTTTTCTAGGTATCGTGTTTCTTGAGAGTGTGTATTTGTTACGAAACTAATACTGTAAGTGTTTTTTTTTTTTTTTTTTGTGAAAAATGTATTTTTATTGTCAACTACAGTATCTATTGATAATTGTGCATATTTTGATGATTTCGTTGAATATTTATTTACCAAGTATTAATTAGGTGAAGTTCTAGCTATAAAATAATTTTTTTAGCCTTCGTGTGATTATTTCCTTCTAATTAGTATCTAATATATCCACATTTTGTTGAAACGCCAAAATTACCTTTACTTATCGTTCTAAGAAGAAATAAACTGACAGTTCCTTTACCGTCAATGTTTATAAAATTTTCTATCGAAATTTCTTCAATCAAAAACTAATTCGAGAAGCATCTCTCATTCACCACGAAGTAGACCATATTATTCTGATAAAGTTTATAGTATATAATACCCCAAGCCCCCTGAATATGTTTTCTTTAAAACAATAAAGTTATTGACTTGTTTTATTGAAGTACTAATGTTTTCTCTTTCTTTTTTCTTTCAATTGTTTTCCAACAATAAATATATTGTAATATGCATTCTGCTGAATACAAGATGTGTTTCACCATCATTTAAATCATCATTAACAGCAATTTTCTATTAAAAAAAACAATGAAAATGTTCTTTTTTGACAAGTAAAAGCTGTTCCTCATAATTCCACTTGATATATTAGTTTTTCGTTTTGATAACCAATCAATGAACCGAAATGATTCCTTTTGTTTTTTTCATTTTAATTCTTCCATTAGGATAAGAAATGTCCTATATTCACCTTTCAATAACAGAGATGAGAAATTATTATGTGACAGCTCGACTGGATTATTGCATGGGTCAAAATCTGACCAAGGGAATCTTGCCTAAGAGAGGATTACTAAGAGCCGATTAGGCCGAGGTCGTGCTCAAGATGGAAGGAACCCATTGGCGAGTTGAGTAGCTAGGGTCGAGGTCGAGTACTCAGATCAGCCCAAACGGATAGTTTAGTAGTAAGATATTTTAGGGGAATATTCCACAGAATATTCTCTGCACTTGTACTTTTAGTTAGGTGAGGGATATGTCCCATATAAGAGGGAATAGAGAGAGAAGGAGGAGGAGGTAATATTCTATAGGCCAAATACATATACAACCCATCCAACTTGACACCATTTTTCATTTTGGCACTGTATCTCTACCTTGTTCCATTTTGGCCCTCCAACTCTATTTTATATGTTCCATTTTGGCCCTCCAACTCTATTTCTTATGTTCCACTTTAACACAAAAGCTGAAACCAGTGCAAAAAATATAGCGCGTGTGTATACACAAATCTGAGGTGTAATAAATATCCAATTAAATAATGCCATCTGATTTTTTCATCCAATGTCAAACGGTTCAATACTAAGATACCTGAACCCGACCGTTTTTTTCATCCACTGTTGCCCCATCTTCATTCTCTAAGTTCCAAAGCTTTCATCTGCCGATTTCATACCTGGCCCGTTTAGCTGAAATAAACCCGCAAAAAATACGATCGGGTTCAGGTGTTTTAGTATTGACTCGTTTGACATGGATGAAAAAACCAGGTGGCAACATTAAATTGGACATTATTACACCTTAGATTTTGTATATACACACGCGCTATATTTTTTGTACTGGTTTCAGCTTTTGTGTTAAAGTGGAACATAAGAAATAGAGTTGGAGGGCCAAAATGGAACATATAAAATAGAGTTGGAGGGCCAAAATGAAACAAGGTAGAGATAGAGTGCCAAAATAAAAAATGGTGCCAAGTTGGATGGGTTGTATATGTATTTGGCTTTCTTTCTTTGACATTACATGGATGCTCTTTAACAGCAGAAGAACAAAAAGAACGATATGCATGAAGACTTGGGATCTAGGTTATTTGGGGAGCAAGTGATGATGAACTTAACTCTTAGTACTATACTTCCATATGTAAAAACGCCTGGGCCTGGAGGAAAATTATGGACTGTTAATCAAAATGCGAGAGGAGAAAGCATTTTAAAAGGCATTTATAACCTAAGGAAAATCAATAACGATACCAAAAATAGTTAACTTAATTACGATAAAAGAGAAGGACAAAAGTTTTAACAGGAAGCCAATGAACTCTAAAAGCAATAACAATATTCTCATAATAAACTCTAAAATGTTATAAAACAATAAAAGTAGAAGATCAATATTGCAGAGAAAGAGAGAGAAGGAATTCTTATTGAATTTCTAGGATGAATTACAATGGAATAGAACCCTCTATTTATAGGGAGAGGTTGACTTAGCCACCAAGTAATAAACCCTAGAATCTCTCTAAATATGGACATTCACCATAAATAGAATTCTATTTATAACACTCCCCCTGAATGTCTATTCAACAGATAATGTGCCTCGTTAAAACCTTAACTAAAAGAAAACCCAATGGGAAAAAATTCTAGAAAAGGAAAAAGAGTACACATGTTTAGAAATGCGCCTATTGGTTGCCTCGTTAAAAACCTTGCAAGGAAAATCCAGTGGGACAAAACCTTGTAAGGGAAAAAGAGTGCAAGCGCATTAACTCCCCCTGATGAGAGCATCAATTCACATCCTTGAGCCTTCGCATCCCGATCTTGTAAACTAGCTTCTTGAAGGTTGACGTTGGTAGAGATTTTGTGAACAAATCAGCCATATTATCACTTGAACGAATCTGTTGCACATTGATATCACCATTCTTTTGAAGATCATGTGTGAAAAATAACTTTGGTGAAATGTGCTTTGTCCTATCTCCTTTTATGAATCCTCCCTTCAATTGAGCTATGCATGCTGCATTATCTTCATACAAAATTGTGGGTAACTTGTCACATTTCACACCACATTTGTCTCGAATAAGATGTATTATAGACCTCAACCACACACATTCTCGACTTGCTTCATGAATAGCAATTATCTCAGCATGATTAGATGAAATAGCCACAATTGATTGCTTAGTCGATCACCAAGATATGGCAGTGCCTCCACAGGTAAATACATAACCTGTTTGAGACCGAGCCTTGTGTGGGTCAGATAAATACCCAGCATCAGCATAACCAACAAGATCGGGACTGCAATTGTTGCCATAAAATAAGCCCATATCGGTAGTCCCTTTTAGATACCGCAATATGTGTTTTATTCCATTCCAATTTCTCCTTGTGGGAGCACAGCTATATCTTGCTAAGACATTAACTGAAAAAGTTATGTCAGGCCTTGTAGTATTGGCAAGATACATTGGTGCACCAATTGCACTAAGATATGGTACTTCAGGACCAAGTAGCTCTTCATTCTCTTCTTGAGGTCGGAATGGATCCTTATTCACATCAAGTGATCGAACAACCATCGGAGTACTTAATGGATGTGCTCCATCCATGTAAAACCGTTTCAGTACCTTTTCTATGTAGGTAGATTGATGAACAAAAATTCTGTTTGTCAAATGTTCAATTTACAAACCAAGACATAATTTTGTCTTTCCGAGATCTTTCATCTCGAATTCCTTCTTTAAATAATCAATTGCCTTTTGGAGTTCTATAGGAGTTCCAATAAGGTTTATGTCATCAACATATACGGCAAGTACAATAAATTCCGATGTTGTTTTCTTTATGAAAACACATGGGCAAATGGCATCATTTATATAGCCTTCCTTTAATAAATACTCACTAAGACGATTATACCACATTCGTCCTGATTGCTTTAGACCATACAAAGATCTTTGCAATTTGATTGAAAACATTTCCCGGGACTTTGAATTATGTGCGTTTGGCATTTTAAATCCATCGGGAATTTTCATGTATATCTCATTATCAAGTGAGCCATAAAGGTAGGCGGTAACCACATCCATTAAATGCATGTCAAGCTTTTCATGGACAGCAAAACTAATGAGATAACGGACGTTATAGCATCCATAACGGTGANCCAAAATGGAACATATAAAATAGAGTTGGAGGGCCAAAATGAAACAAGGTAGAGATAGAGTGCCAAAATAAAAAATGGTGCCAAGTTGGATGGGTTGTATATGTATTTGGCTTATTCTATATGATAAATTTTCTCATGAAAAGTTGACTCTCAAGTAAATTACAAACATTGTCTTTGCAAAAAGATTCGATTTGTTGTTGATCCCACACTTCCTCGCATCAGATCCGAGAAAGCTTTCTATATTCCCACGTTTGTTTTTCTTACATCATTGTCAGAAGGAGAATCATCCACCTCATTGAATATTTGGGTGAATCATTCTTTCTATTTACATTTATTGCCATTTAATATATTTATTGCTTGTCATTACTCCTCTATACATTCATAACAATACCATTAAACACTCATTTGCATTAAATTGGTGTAAGTGCAATTATACGTTGTGCATATTAACCGATTTCAGATCTATGACTTATTATGTTTAACTAGGATTTATCCATTATTTTCTTATTTAATTAGTTTGACAAAAAGGCTTAACACTTTTTAGTCAAACAATTTGGCACTATCTGTGGGGATTTTCTAGTTAAAATTTATTTTCTTCTAGATCTAAAAAACACAAAACTTTGCAAAAATCCCGTATTTCCTTGTTGGCACAAATCTGACTTGGCGGGCAACGGAGAGGAAAAGAGGAAGGCGATAGTCGACCTCACCACCAATCTCAGTGGCGGATCCAAGATTTCAAAGTCGTGGGTGCTCGGGAATAAAAATTATAAAAAAAGAGGAAATACAAGTTTAGTTGTGGGTGCTCACTCAATACTTATTCAAGTTTTTGGTTAATTGTCTATGTAAATCTACTAGATCTAGTCAAAGACAATGGGTGCTTGAGCACCCATAATGATCTATGTAGATCCGCCACTGACCAATCTCCTCCACACCATTAACGAAGTGGACGAAATGGAGGACGAAGACATAACGCCGAACACCTCTTCTAGGCGAAACAACTCGCCTCCATCTCTCGGTAGCATCACGACCTCGCACGGTAAGGGTGCTTCTACATCCACAACAGAAGAGGCACCACCAACAGTGAAAAAGCTACTTGAGGCCTGGTTGACAAACACGCTAACCGGCTTTCTCGACAAGCCCGCTTGGAGGTCGAGTAGAGAAGAGACAAGGGCCGGTGTCGCATCAGCAGCTGATGAGCAGCACGCCCCCTCCCCCTCCCCCCGCAACAGGTGTTACTCACAATGCTAGTGATGCAGGTAATGACGCCCTCACAACCATTTTGAGGAAAATGGAGGAGATGGAGAACAAGAACAAAATGATCCGTAACCAAATGAAAGAGCACCAAGAGAGGGTAGACAAAATATCGGATGCCCCAAAACTTCTGCCAAAAAGGGACGCCTGTCGGTTTGTTGAGCAACCATATAGCGATGAGGTTGCACCGCACGCCATATCAAAGACCTTCAAAATGCCGCCGTACTTAATATTATACGACGGTAGGACGGACCCGGAGGATCATGTGACCCACTATGTCACTGCAGTAAAAGGCACTAACCTCTCCAAAGAACAAGTATCATGCATATTGCTGAAGAACTTTGGAGAAACCCTAACCGGGGGAGCACTGACGTGGTACTCACAGTTACCTGCGCGTTCCATAGAAACGTTTGAGGAAATAGCAAACAAGTTCGTCACCGCCCATGCCGGAGCCAAGAAAGCAGAGGCAAGGGTGAACAACATATTCGCCATTAAGCAATTGCTTGGCTAAGGACTCAGGGACTTCCTTGCCCGGTTCAACCGTGTAAGAATGACCCTTCCAAATGTATCTGAGGGGATGTCGGTAGCCGCTTTACAGAATGTGCTAAGCAGAAGCAGGTCAAGGGCGCCAAAAGGTTGCTAAGCCAACTCATGAAATACCCTCCAACCACTTGGGACGAGATACAACAACGCCTACTGTGCCGAGGTAAGAGCCGACGAGGACGATCTCAACGGACCTACCCAATATTTGACCTCGGTCCAAATGGAGCCTAGGAAGGACCGGAGAAACGACAGCAGGAGAGATCTAGCGGGATCCCGACCTAATCAAGAGAGACATCAGCCTTACGTTAGAGGCACCCTCATGCCAGGTCCATCCAGGCCACGAATGAGAATCCACCGAAATGACAGAGGTATGCCCCTTTATTATCTGCTCACAATTTTTGTATTTCCCCCTCAGAAATAGTCCATGCACTGGAGAAGCTTGGCCCTAAAGTGAAGTAGCGAGCTAGATGAGATCTGACCCTAGCACCAGAAAGTCAAATGCCCTCTACGAATTCCACCAGGAGCGGGGTCATAAAATCGAGGATTGTATCGCCCTAAGACAGGAGGTCGTGAACACGCTTCACCAAGGGCACTTGAAAGAACTGATGAGCGATCGTGGAAGAGCCGACTTTGCCTGAGGGAAGGAACAACACCAGGGCCCGCCCAAACCACCTTCCTTAGTTCGGACCATTCAAATGATCATCGAAGGAGGCGATGACGCATCTATCAATAACGTAAAGTTCACCACCACCCACAACTCAAACGGTCCATCACCCACGAACGGTATACGAACTCAAAGAAAGTACCATCTTCGATAAGTCAGATACCCAAGGTTTGGTCCTTCCACTATGACGCTCTTGTCATTACTTTACGCGTCTTTGATACTGATGTAAAACGTATTATGGTCAATGACGGGAGCGGCGCGTGCATCATCCACCCTCGAGTTCTTACCCAAATGAATCTCGAGGATAAGATAGTGCCGTGTTGCATCACGCTAATAGGTTTTAACAATGCAGTTGAGCGGACATCTAGAGAAATCACGCTGCCCGTCTTGGCCGGCGGCGTCACTTTGGAGACCACATTCCACATCATGGACCAGGATACGGCGTACAATGCAATCATAGGCCGACCTTGGATACGCGCCATGAAAGCCGTCCTCTCCAGCTTATATCAAGTCGTCAAATTCCCC
>NC_031997.1:7782725-7831118 GCF_001879085.1 Nicotiana attenuata | reverse complement strand
CCCCAGGGACTATTCAGCATCCGAGGTGAGACGTACGGCCCGAGGATGCTACCGCATCGCCCAAGACTGCACATACACCCAACAACTAAAAGGAAAGGCCGAAGAGGCATAACAATTAACAAAGTCTGGGTCAGGTGGCGATGAGGGGGAAGACGTCGTCAGAGACCCCGAAATCATAGAAGCCACAGGGTCAACCGTAGAGGACCTCGACCCCGTCATACTAGACGATAACGACCACAACAAGAAAGCTTTTATCGGCCATTAGCTCCAAGATCCAGGTAAAATTCTCCAATTCTTAAAAAGTAACGTAGACCTATTTGCTTTTCCCCATGTAGACATGTCAGGTATCCCGAAGGAGATAGCAACTCACAAGTTGAACGTCGACCCGTTTTACCCCCCTTTGAGGCAAATTAGACGAAAGTTCAAAATGCGATCTGCGAAGAGGTTGAAAAATTGTTAGAAAACGGTTCTATCAGAGAATCGAAGTACCCTCAGTGGATCGCCAACGTGGTCATGGTGAAAAAGAAGAACAGAAAGTGGCGGATGTGCGTAGACTTCACAGATCTGAACAAAGCCCGCCCAAAAGACTCATTCCCGCTGCCCCATATTGACCAACTCATCGACGCTATAGCCGGGCACGAACTGCTAAGCTTCTTGGATGCCTACTCGGGCTACAACCAAATCCTCATAGAGGAGGAGGACCAGGAAAAAACCACTTTCATCACCCACTAGGGGACATACTGCTATAGGGTTATGCCGTTCGGGTTGAAAAATGCAGGGGCAACATAATAGAGGCTAATGACCAAAATGTTCAAAGATCAACTCAGGAAGATCATGGAAGTATATATAGACGACATGTTGGTCAAGTCAAAAAGGAAGGAAGACCACATCGACCACTTGAGGGAAGCCTTCGACATACTCAAAAGGTACGACATGAAATTGAACCCCGAAAAATGTGCCTTCGGCGTAACCTCTGGAAAGTTCCTCGACTTCTTGGTATCGCAATGAGGCATCGAGGTCAACCCCGACCAAATCAAGGCCATAGAAGGAATCCCAGAAAACTTAACTAGCAAAAAATAGGTGCAGAAGCTGACCGGCTGTATAGCCGCCCTGTCGATATTCTTCTCGCGGTCCTCCAATAGGTGCCACGAATTTTTTGGCATACTCAAAAAAAATAACGGACTCTAATGGAATTCAGAGTGCGTCGACGCCATAAAAGAACTAAAGACCTACCTGTATTTGCCCCCGCCGCTCGCTAAGGCAGAACCCGAAGAGCGTCTCCTTGTCTATCTGTCCGTGTCCGATGTCGCAGTAAGTGCAGTCCTGGTACGAGAAAATAAAGGTACGCAGTCTCCAATCTACTACATTAGCAAAACTTTGGTTGATGCTGAAACGAGGTACCCCCACCTCGATAAGCTAGCTCTGGCCTTGGTCGTAGCTTCACCAAGCTTAGACCTTATTTCCAGTGCCAACCCATCTCGGTGGTCACGACTTTTCCTGTAAGGAGTATCCTGCACAAACCCAAACTGTCGGGCAGATTGGCCAAGTGGACTATAGAGCTGAGCGAGCATGATATAATCTATCAGCCGCGAACGGCGATAAAGTCGCAAGTACTTGCCGACTTCGACGCCGACTTTAGTGCGAAGATAATGCCCGAAGTCGAAAGGGAAACCGCCAGTACTTCCACCAAAATGCACAGCCAATGGTTTCTGTAGACCAATTGTGCTTCTAACGCGTCAGGATCTGGACTAGGACTCATGCTCGAGGTCCTAACAGGCGAATAGTTCGACAGTCCATACGGTGCCCTGATATGACTAACAATGAGGTCGAGTATGAGTCTGTGATTGCAGGGTTAAAATTGGCACTCAAGTACGGAGCACGATGAGTAGTCCTACGATGCGACTCGCAACTCGTCATCAACCAAGTCACAGGGACTTTCCAAATCAAGGAGCAACGACTACAGAAATACTACGCCAAAATTTGTAAACTGTTACGCGAGTTCGACGAATGCCAGCTCGATCAAATACCCCGAGTGCAGAACATCGAAGCGGACGGCCTCGCCAAACTGGCAGCGGCCACCAAAAGCATAATCGGAGAAGGGAACGTGGTCACCCTCCTCCATTCATCGATCAAATCGAGGTACGAACTATAAACTTGACTTGGGACTGACGCAATCATATTGTCTCATATTTGCTGGACGGGGTTCTCCCACCCGATAAAAAAGAAGCCAAGAAGCTTCGAATGCAGGTGGCCAGGTACAACTTCATCAATAATGACTTATACAAAAGAACGTATGGCGGCCCTGATCGCTGCCGACTCAACACTACACTAAAGTAGGAAGAGCGGGTCGCAACAGCTTTTACCCGATAGTGGATCGGGATCGATTTTCCACAGGGAGCTAGAGAGGGAGTTGTATTATCTGCTTAGTTTAGAATTGTAGTTGTGCTTCTAATATCACTTCTAACATTTTCGGTTTTGATTTTTATATCTTCTACTTTAGGACTAATATTTGAAGCTAAATTATGCTATGGAGATATTGCTAAGTTGTAATTAATATAGAGAAAGGCACTAGGGTCGTGGCATTACCTAGGTGGCTAACTAACGGGTAGATGCTACTAAGGGTAAATTGACTTATTTGGGGCTTATGCTATAACCGTTGCTCAATTGTACCCACTCTCACACCTCTCGGTAGAGAGAGTAATTTTGCCCAATTGACTCTTCGAGACCAATCGGGTAGGCCAATTTGACCAAGCAACTAGGGTTCAAGTGGGGTAATTACTCTCTCGAGGTTTAACCCGTTAATTGGGACTACCATTTCTCATGTGTCCATCCCAATTTCTTGTTGGGTCAATTTTGGGGTCATAGACTTTCTTTCTCAAGAAGAGTCAAACCCACCAAGCTAGAATCAGTGTTTGCAACCACCAATCCTTAATGAAAACCTAAAATTAACCCAAATAGCAAACACCCAATATCAATCTAGCCTTAGATTGCAACACCCATTAATTACCCACACTAGGGTTGAGCCACAACCCTAGCTAGGGAGTTTAGCTACTCATGCTAGATGCAAAAATTAAAGAAATAGATGAAGAAGCAAACATAATAATTGATTACTAAGGAAGAAATACAAATTAGAGGTTAAAAATGCCAAAAATGGCTTAACCCAATGTTCTCCCGAGCTCAGCAGCCTTAGGTATATAAAACTTAACCTAAAAATGAAAAAAAGGATCTATTTATAGTGGCTAAAAAACTTGGACAAAAATACCCCTGCGGGGTCAGCGCGGACTGAGCAAAAAGGTAGCGCGGCCGCGTGGGCTCTTGAAATCTTGAAGATTGGCTCTCTGAAGTTGAGGATAGCGGGACGCGCAAAAGTGTAGCGCAACCGCATGAGATCGGGCGCGGACCGCGTAAATGTGACCGCGGCCTCGTGGCTTGCTTTGGTCCCCAAATTTCATCTCTCTGAATCTTTTCACGCGGACCGTGTGAAAATGTGGTGCGGCCGCGTGAGCTGAACGCGGGCCGCGTAAATCCAACCGCGGCCGCATTGTGAGAGTCCTGAATTAGCACTTCTCTGAATCTCCTAGTGCGGCCGCGTGCACTTTTGTGCGGTCCGCACTAGGATCTTTTTCCTTCACTTTTCTTGGCCTTTGATGCTTGAGCAGGTTTCACTCCGTTTTGAGCCGATCTTTGACAATTCAGTCACTTTGTCGCTCAAACCTGCAATCAAGCACAACCTGTGAGCATTTTGGGATTATTTTGTATCAAATTATACTCAAAGCATAGGCAAGTAGGGGCATAAAACACGTTAAAATCCTACTTATCAGGCCCCCTAACAAAATACTTAGGACCAAATCAAACGCGGCACGTCCTCAAAGATGTACCTGAAGGTCATTGCCGAGCTCATACCAGCAATCGAGCTCTCGTCAGATGCCTCATACATGCGGGCTACTATTAGCCACGATGAAAAAGGAGGTTGCCGACTTCGTAAGAAAATGCGAGCAATGCCAAAAATATGCCCCCATGACTCACCAAGCAGGCGAGCACCTCCACTCAGTCACCTCGCCCTGGCCTTTCATCAAATGGGGAATGGACATCGTCGGACCCCTCCTAGCGGGACGAGGTAATGTACAATTTTTTTTAGTTTTAACTGACTATTTTTCCAAGTGGGTAGAAGCAGGTGCATTCGCCCAAATACGCGAGCAAGAAGTGATCACATTCATATATAGGAACATCATATGCCGTGATAACAACACGATAGGGGATTCAAGAATTACTACAGAAAAAACAAGAATATCAAAAACGTGCGGAAGCTAAAAGAAAATAAAGAAACAAAAAAGGACGGAAAATTAAAGATAGATTGAATTCAAAAAAGAATTTCTTGAATTCAAGAAGTCTATTCTTGAAGCTGAATCCTAATAACAACAATTAGCTAACAAAGAACTAATCGCCTTTGGTAGAGAATTAAAAACAAGAGATAGATTGTGAAACCCGACCCTTTAGAATAACAAGAACAACAATAAGCCTAAACTTATCACCTTTCTTGAAAACCTAGAAGTGATGTAAGATTTCGAATGAGTTTAATCTTACTACCTTAAGTTAAGTCTTGAAGGTTGAAGAATAAATTCAAGAGTAGCCACACACAAGAGTGCAAGAAAAATCTCACAATTTTTATTGATAATAATCTGAATAATCTAAGTCTAAAAACAAAGAAGACAGCCCTTTATATAGAGAGGGGGTCACGAAATTGTACCTAAAAAAAATAAGGAAATAAAGTCCTAAACTATTTTGGACAACAAGTCCAACTACCTTGGGAAAAGGAAAATACTAGGAAGCAAAAACCAAGTCATTCTTGGAAAATAATTCCAAAGATCTTAGTAAAAGGAAAACATAACCTTAACTAACTAGGAAAGAAATAAATATAGTCCCATAATATATGGAAATAAGTCCCAAACCAGTCTTGGATAGAATCTTAAAAAAATTTGGAAATCTTGAAGGAAATTTGCAAGCAACTTGGCACCAACTTGCAGTGTACCATTATTGGACATCAAGTAAGTCCTTTTTATGCTATAAAAACGTGGCTTTATATAGGGATTCATGGGCTGCAAGTTTGGACACATTTTAGGTGCTAAATTGGTCTAACAGTGGTCTGATTTGGACCTTCGTCAGAGGATGTTTCTTGGGATCTAATCCACCTCTTGTTGTACATGAATTTGGGCCATAAAATAATTATAACACCTAGATAACTCATATCCTTAAGCTCTTCCTCCCACTAACAACTTCTTTGATCGTTCATGAAGTTCAATGACCTTATTTTGCAACTTTTTAGCTTGAGATCTTGTTAAAGGCCCTCTTTGAGATTCCAAAGCTTCATCCTTGTCCTTGAATAGATTTGAGCTTCCTAGGATGCTATCATGCCGCTTCGGCATACCCAAAGAAATCAGTTGTGACAACGGCGCTCAGTTCACTGGGAAAAAGATCGTCGAGTTCTTTGAAAAATGGCACATCAAAAGAATACTCTCCACGCCATATCACCCCGCGGGCAACGTTCAGGCGGAGTCCTCCAACAAATCAATATTGAACATCATGAAAAAGAAGCTCGAGAATGCCAAGGGACTGTGGCCGGAATTACTGCCGGAAGTGCTATGGGCATACCGCACAATGCCGAAAACAAGCATAGGAGAAACACCATATTCACTAGTCTATGGGATTGATGCAGCAATACCAGCTGAGGTCGGAGAACCAAGCCTGAGATATTCAAACGATAACGGACCGGTTAACGACGAAAGTAGGAGCCAAGACCTCGATGAGGTTGGAGAGTGAAGAGATACGGCTTACATAAGGATGGTCGCTCAAAAACAACAAGCGGAGCAATATTACAACAAAAAAGCCAAGGTCAGACCACTCAAAGTAGGGTACTGCGTACTCAAAGCCAAAATACAGGCGAGCAAGGACCCACGAGAAGGAAAACTAGGGACTAATTAGGATGGCCCATATAAGATTACGGCATCAGCAAAGAAAGGGTCATTCCAACTAGAAACAATGGAGGGGAAGTTATTGCCGAACAATTGGAACGTCGCCCACCTCAAGTACTTTAACTTCTAAGAAAAGATGTTCTCCGGGCCGTACTCTTTTTCCCTCACCTGAGTTTTGTCCCAACTGGATTTTCTCAGGGAGGTTTTTAACAAGGCGACAAGGAGGACATCTCGAAGTTTAAGGCTTGAGCAGGATAGATTGCAAGTTGACAAGTTCATTGTCCGACCCCTCGAATACTTCTCTAGGCCGAACAATAAAGGGACTAGATAGACTAGGACTGGAATACTAGCCCGAAAAGCATGTAAACTTCGATATATATATATATATATATATATATATATATATATATATATATGAAAGCAAAGCATATAAACACATGATGTTCGAATCAAGTTTTTACTCTGCGCACATTCGACCTAGTTCGAATTAACTAAGAGTCAACATTCGACCTCGCTCAAATCGACTCACATTCGACCAAGTTCGAATCAACTAAGAGTCAACATTGACCTCGCTCGAATCGACTCACATTCGACCCCATTCGAAGTAACTCATATTCGACCTCGTTCGAATCAACTAAGAGTCAGCATTCGACCTTGCTCGAATTGACTCACATTCGACCTCGTTCTAATTAACTCATATTCGACCTTGCTCGAGTTAATTAAACATTCGACCTCGTTCGAATACATATTCGATCACACTCGAATTCAACTCATGCTCAACCTGACTTAAGTTTGATGTACAACTTCGTTTGAATTAAGTACAACATAGGACTTCACCCAAATTCAACCAAAGATATAATCGACCATGTTCGAAATAACATGTACCAACACAACTCTTCCGAAGAAAAATATTCGAAGAAAAGTAAAAGGGCCCAAGAACATACAGCAAAAAGTTATGATCATTCCATTCCAAAAAATAAAATTTCTTACAAAGGCCCAGAAAGACGCCCCCACAAAAAAGAGAGAAGAAAACAAAAACTAAGTACAAAAGCATCACACCACATCGTCCCCGCCTTCGCCACTGCCACCTTCACGCTTGGTCCAGCAGCGCCATCTCCATCATCGCCCCCGCCATCGGATTACTCATCGTCATACCAAGCATCAGATGCAAGACCGTCTAAGTCCTCTTCACCATCACCGGTCCCTGACATAGCTGGGTCATAATCACAGGCAATCCCAACGTCACGCGCCTTAACACGGGCATCTTCGAAATCGGCCTCAGGAACCTTCCCCGCCGTCATCAATTCCTATATATGTCCAGCTGAGCCTCAGAGTGGATCCACATCTCTTATAAATACCGAGGAACATCGGGGAAAGTAGAAGTATGAGAGGAGGACGGTCGAGCCAACAGTCGCGCCTTCTCCGCCTCAAGAGCAACAACTTGATCACTAAGGCTCGAGACAACTATCTCGAGCCAACGAATTTGCTTGTCAAGCCGTGCCTCCCTTAGCGCGGCCGTTTCCGCATCATTTGCACGTTCAGACTTGAGGACGCGGATAGATCCCTCTAATGCCACCACCTTTGCCAAAAGCCGCTACCCTGGCCTCTTCGTTCCCCTCCAACTCTGCCACTTTTTCGATCAACTCACCACTCAGGCTAGCAACTCTGATCGATCTTTGCTCGAGCTCGACTCACAGGGTCGCCACTTGCGCTTGAAGGTCGATACACTCGGCCACGACCCCCTTGCTCACTGATAAGTAGGGATTTTGATACTTATTTGCACTCTTTTGCTTTCGTTTTAGCTCAAAATTGCTTAAAGGTATTCCCGAAAACTAATAAAATGTGCTTGCTTGCTGAGCCAAAGAAATGTAAATCAACTCAAGAAGGAGTAATTTTGGATAAAGACAAAAACAAGGAAAAAATGGCACTGTGCGGACCGCATAATATTGAGTGTGGCAGTATATCATGAAAAAGACCTTTGACAAGAAATGACATGCAAAGTGCGGACCGCACAATTCTGGTGCGGCCACAGAAGACAAAGATCAGAGAGGTGGGATTTCAAGTTCAAGAAGAAATGCGGACCATACTATTTTTGTGCGGCCGCATAATCATGAGCGCGGCCGCACTCATTTTTATGCGGTCCGCAGAAGTCTCACACAGGCAAAGCCAAGACCAAGGAGTGCGGACCGCACTATAATTGTGTGGCCGCAGAAGCAAGAGTGCGGCCGCACTCATAAATGTGCGGTCTGCAGAAGTTGAAGGAGTGCGGCCGCAATCCCGAATCGTGCGGCCGCAGAACTTAAACCTGTCAAGACAAGTCTCATTGTGCAGATCGCACACATAATTG
This sequence comes from Nicotiana attenuata, assembly GCF_001879085.1. Lineage (NCBI taxonomy): Eukaryota > Viridiplantae > Streptophyta > Magnoliopsida > Solanales > Solanaceae > Nicotiana > Nicotiana attenuata. Next base: position 7,822,802 of record NC_031997.1, on the reverse strand, counting down.
TGCGGCGGCACAACCTCCACATGGGCATTTTTATCAGATATTTTTAGCTTAGTATAAATAGAACTTTTTATCATTTTTAGGTTAAGTTGTATCAGTGTAGAGCACCTGAGCCATTTTTCTTGACTGCTTTGAGTAATATTATACTAGATTAGCTTCTAAACATTAGATTTTCTTTTCCTAATCAATCATTATGCATTCTATCTTAATTTATCCTTTAATTTCTTTATTTTTTATGAGTAGCTAAATTTCTAGCTAGGGTTGTGGCCCAACTCTAGTGTGGGTACTTAATGGGTGTTTGATTTAGGGTTTGTTTGTGATTGAGTTAGTGATATTTAGCCTAGTTCTTGCTTGAGTTCTATAATTAATGGTTGCAAATAATTATTCATGCCTAATTGACTTAGTCTCTACTTGAGAAAGCGGGACTAAGTCTAGGAAAACTTGGCTAACAAGAAATTGGGGTGAACTCAAGAAATTGATAGCCCCAAGGGTCAAATCTAGAGATAATAAAACTCGACTTGAGCATATATCACTTGTTTTGTGCAATACCCATTTGGACTTAAGAAAGTCAAATTGGGCAAAATCACTCAAACTACCGAGAGGTATAGAGTGGATAATTGCGTGTGATTGCTATATTACAACCCTAACCAATCAAACTTGTCCTAGAGTTTACAACCCATTAGGTAACCACCTAGGTGGAAGTCACGACCCTAGATCTTTTATCATTTGAAAAAACAACCAAAACCAAAAATATTGTCATCTAGTTTTATAATTGCAATCAACAGCTTAAAGTAGAAGTAGAAACACCAAACAAGAATGTGGAAGTGTAATTTGAGGCATATCATACAATTACACTAAATATATTGCTTCGACCCCAACTTGCATTGGGTTTTTATTATTGCTTCGACCGCCTCACTACCTATATTTGTGGTGTGAGTTTGGACGACATCAATTTTTGGCGCCGTTGCTGGGGAGTTAAATGGATTTAGCCATATATCTAGGTTTTTGTGTGACTTTTCTTCTTTTCCTCCCGAGTCACTAACTTGGTTTTTAATTTGATTATAGGTACGAGAATTGCTCTCAACAACGACCCCATTGGGAATATGCCATTGGGGGAGGAAGTGGACGATGACCAAGGAGATGAGGTTCTTCCCAAACTTCAAGCAAATAGGCGAGGCCGACAACCTCATGACAATGTTCCCATCCCTCCCCACCTCCACCAAGAGCGGCAGCGCATCAGGTATTGCCGAACCAGGATTATGCAAGTGCTATAGTCCCGCCCCGCATTAGAGCGGGCAACTTTCAAATCACTAATGTGATGCTTACACTACTTGAGCAACGGGGATTCTTCACCAGGGCTCCGAGCCAAAATGCTTACAAGCATCTCAAAGGGTTCGTCGATACTTGTTGGGGGGAGCAAGCAAACCAATGTCTCTAAGGACGCACTAAGGTTGAGGTTATTTCCCTTTTCTCTATGGGGAAAGGCATTGGGCTGGTTAGAGAGACTGCCCAATCATTTCATCCCTACATTGGATGAGTTGGTAGAGAAATTCATTGCCAAATTCTTCTCTCCGCGGCATATGGCGACACTACGGGATGGGATTCTTGCATTCAAGCAAGAGCAAAATGAGCCATTGCACGAGATTTGGGAAAGATATTATACCATGGTTAAAGAGTGCCCGAATAATGGTATGACCGAGGCCATGATCCAAAAAACCTTCTACAGGGGGCTCAACACAACAAATCAATGTGTGGTTTATCAACTCACTGGTAGGAACTTCATGAGCACACCTTATGCTGAAGCTTGTGAAATTTTGGATGAGATGGCGGATACCTCATCGGCATGGCAAAGTAGAGCCAATGTTCCTCAAGGTGACCCAAATGTCATTCACCTACACTAGGAACTACATGTCATGGGCAAGCTATAGCCGAGTTGACAACTACAATGAGCCAATTAGCCAAAGCTTAGCTTCAACAAGTTCAAGCGCCAAAACAAGTGAATGCAATGGAAGGTGTGAATATGATGGTGAACAAGAGACGACAAAGAGGTCAACAAATGCAAAGCCGACCTGAACAATTCATGCAAGATGATAGTGAGTATGGCCAAGGTGATTCGTTTAATGAGCAAGAAGAAGAAGTGCAATATGTCAACAATTATCAAGGTCAAAGAAACAATACTCAAGGACAAAATCAACAACAATGGAGGTCACAAGGAAATCAAGGAAATTGGAAAACCAAAACCACCATGGCAATTGGAGTGGTGGCAATCCTAATCAAGGCAATTGGAATAATAAAGGTAACCAAGGCAATTGGGGAGGCAATAATCAAGGCAATTGGGGTGGCAACAATCAAAGCAATTGGGGAGGCAACAACCAAGGAGGGTGGAACAACAATAACAACCCGGGGTCGGGTTTTCAAAGGCCCCGATGTTCCAACAACCGAGCAATCCACCTCCCTATCCTTTTCAAGGACCGAGCTCTTCTAATAATGAGATGGGACGAATAGAGAACATGTTTAAACAGATGATGGAGAAGAATGCCGACTCTGATGCTCAACTAGCCTCTCACAACACTTCTATTCGCAATTTGGAAGTTCAATTGGGCCAAATCTCGCAATCTTTGAACACTCGTCCTAAGGGGGAACTACCAAGTAATACGGTGGTGAACCCAAAAGGTGGGAATAATACGGGACATGCTATGGCCGTGACTACGAAAAGTGAAAAAGGTGGAGATGCAACTACCTCAAATCAAAGATGAATTGTGGATGATGATGTTGTGGTTCAAGAAGATGTAATTCCAAGAAATATGGTTCAAGCTAATGATGAAGTGAGAATTGATATTGATGAAAATATGGAGGAGACTCAAGAAGAAGTGAACCCGTCTAGGGAATACGTGATTGACATGTCGGAACCGGTGGTGCCAAAGGCTAAGGCACCAATGCCAAGGTCTCCTCCTCCACACCCTCAAAGGCTTGCAAAGCAAAATAGTGAGAACCATTTCAAAAAGTTTATTGACATGATGAAGAGTTTGTCTATCATTGTACCATTGGTTGAGGCTTTAGAGCAAATGCCGAGTTATACAAAGTTCATGAAGGACTTGGTCACCAAGAAGAGATCGATGAATTGTGAAACTATCAAGATGACACATCAAGTGAGTGCTATTGTGCACTCAATGGCTCCAAAATCGGAAGATCCGGGCGCTTTCACAATCCCTTGCACTATTTGGAGTGTCGACTTTGCCAAAGCTCTATGTGATCTAGGGGCGAGTATCTACTTGATGCCCTACTCGGTATTCAAAACTTTGGGGATTAGGAAACCAAGACCCACATCCATGAGATTGCAAATGGCGGATCGTACTATGAAGAGGCCATTGGGTATTATTGATGATGTGTTGGTTCGTGTTGACAAGTTGATCCTCCCGGCGAACTTTGTGATTCTTGATTGTGAAGTGGACTATGAGGTGCTGATTATTTTGGGTAGACCTTTCCTTGCTACGGGGAAGGCTCTTGTTGATGTGGAAGCCTGTGAGCTCACCTTCCAGAAGGGTGATAAAAAGGTGGTCTTTCATGTGTGCAAATCTATGAGGCAACCGAATAGCAACGAAGTTTGTTCGTTCGTAGATTTGGTGACCGACGTGATTATTGATGATGCTAGTGCCACAATGAATGTTGAGGATAATTAGGAAGCCGTTTTGCTCAACCTTGATGATGACGAGGAGAAAGAAGGCTATGTGGAGTGTGTGAATGCATTGCAAGGAATGGGGTCGTATACTTATGAGCCCCGCAAGCTATCTTTGGAACTTGAAAATTGGAAGACTCCTCCAACAAAGCCCTCAATCGAGGAGCCTCCCACTTTGGAGTTAAAGCCCTTGCCTCCACATCTCAGGTATGAATTCTTTGGCCTTTCATCTACTTTACCGGATATTCTTTCTTCTTGTTTGACTAACATGCAGGTAGAGTCCACATTGGAGGTGCTACAAAGGAGAAAAAGAGCAACTGGATGGACCTTGGCGGATATCCGGGGCATAATCCCCGCCTTTTGCATGCACAAGATTATTTTGGAGGAGGGTTCCAAACCCTCCGTTGAACAACAAAGGAACTAAATGAAAAAATGCAAGAGGTGGTCAAGAAGGAGATCATAAAGTGGTTGGATGTCGGGGTTGTTTACCCCATTTACGATAGTTCATGTACTTCTCCGGTGCAATGTGTCCCAAAGAAAGAGGGCATGACTATGGTTACCGATGACAAAAATGAGTTGATTCCTACAAGAACAGTGACCGGATGGAAGGTGTGTATGGACTATCCCGCGCTCAACAAAGTTATAAGAAAAGATCATTTCCCACTTCCCTTCCTTGATCAAATGCTTGATAGGTTGGCCGGACGTGCTTTCTATTGTTTCCTCGATGGGTATTCCGGCTACAATCAAATTCTCATTGCTCCGGAGGATCAAGAAAAGACTACCTTCACTTGTCCCTATGGTACTTTTGCATTCTCACGGATTCCATCTGGTTTGTGTAATGCACCGACAACTTTTCAACTGTGTATGATGGCTATTTTCACCAACATGGTGGAGGATATTCTTAAGATCTTCATGGATGATTTCTCCGTGGTTGGGAACTCTTTTGATGATTGTTTGAACAATTTGGATAGGGTCTTGGCTAGATGTGAGGAGACAAATTTGGTGTTGAATTGGGAGAAATGTCACTTCATGGTCGAGGAAGGCATTGTCCTCGGCCAAATTTCAAAGCATGGTATTGAGGTCGACAAGGCCAAAATGGAGGTGATCTCCAAACTACCTCCCCCTACATCGGTGAAGGGTATGAGAGTTTTTATCACCGATTCATCAAGGATTTTTCCAATGTGTTAAACCTTTTGTGTAAAATTTTGGAGAAGGATGCCAAATTCCATTTCAACGAATATTGTATGAAGGCATTTGAATTTCTTAAGTTCAAGTTGACTACTACTCCTATTATTACCGCACAAGATTGGAGCTTGCCTTTTGCACATGTGTGACGCTAGTGATGTAACGGTTGGAGCGGTGTTGGGGAAACGTATCAACAAAATCTTCCATCCGGTCTACTATGCAAAAAAGACCATGAATGCCAAGTCAACTACACAGTGACAGAAAAGGAGCTACTTGCTATTGTTTTTGCTATGGAGAAGTTCCGCCCGTACTTGATGGGTACAAAGGTGATTGTTCACACCGACCATGTGACGCTTTGGTATTTGATGAGCAAGAAAGATTCTAAGGCAAGGTTGATATGGTGGGTACTTCTATTGCAAGAGTTTGATCTAGAGATTCAAGACCGCAAGGGTAATGAAAATCAAGTGGCGGACCACTTGTCCCGATTAGAGGAGGAGGGGAGGCCACATGACGGCCTTGAGATTAATGATTCATTTCCCGGCGAGCAACTCCTAGCCGTTTAAATGACTGGGATACCATGGTTCGCCGACTTAGCAAACTATCTTGTGAGTGGCGTTGTACCGAATGAGTTCTCTTCAAACCAAAGGAAGAAACTCAAATGGGATTGCCTTGACTATTATTGGGATGAGCCTTACCTCTTTCGGATTCGTACCGATGGTGTGATTCGGCGATGTGTACCTGAGGAGGAATAAGTGGGTATTCTTGAGGCTTGCCACTCTTCACCGTATGGTGGTCACCATGGTGGAGCAAGAACGGCGGCAAAAAATTTGAGTTGTGGATTCTATTGGCATACGCTTTAAAAGGATGCTAATGAGCTTGTCAAGCATTGTGATGAATGCCAAAGGGTCGGTGGGATCTCAAAGAAGAATGAAATGCCTATCACCGCCATTTTAGAGATAGACATTTTCGATGTGTGGGGTATTGGTTTCATGGGTCTGTTTGTTAGCTCTTGTGGGAACACCTACATTCTAGTTGCGGTTGATTATGTGTCTAAGTGGTTCGAGGCTGTTGCTTTGCCCAACAATGAAGCGAGGAGTGTGGTGGCATTCTTGAAGAAGAGCATCTTTACGAGGTTTGGTACACCAAGGGCCATTATTAGTGATGGGGGTTCGCATTTTTGCAACAAGGCTTTGATACCTTACTCACAAAGTATGGTGTCACTCACAAAGTATCGACCCCTTATCATCCTCAAGCAAGCGGGAAAGTTGAAGTCTCCAACCGGGAGATCAAGAGTATTTTGTCCAAGACAGTCAATGCTAACCGGAAGGATTGGTCAAGAAAACTGGCTTATACAACGGCCTACAAAACACCGATCGGGATGTCTCCATACCGGTTAGTGTTCCGGAAGGCGTGCCATCTTTCGGTGGAACTTGAGGAAAAGGCCATGTGGGATTTGAAGAAGTTGAACCTTGAGTGGGATTTTGCCGCAAACCTAAGGGTATCATAATTGAATGAGCTTGATGAATTACGGTATCATACCTACACAAGTTCGTCCCTTCACAAGGAGAAGATGAAGTACCTCCATGACAAGTACATCCACAACAAGGAGTTTAAAGAGGGTGATCTTGTGCTATTGTTTAATTGATGATTACAGATGTTTCCGGGCAAGTTGAAGTCAAAATGGAGTGGGCTATTTAAAGTGGTGAATGTAACCCCCTTTGGTGCTCTAGATTTGAAAAATAAGAACGATGAGGTGTTTAGAGTCAATGGGCACCGAGTTAAACACTATCTTGGCAAGGTTGATGATAGCCACATCGTGGCGGTTCTCCACTTCAAATGATTGGTAATCTGCGTCGTGCCACGACGTTAAATCAGGCGCTTCTTGGGAGGCAACCCATGTGTCTTTTTCTTTTTCTTGTTTTTCTTCTTTAGATTAGATAGGCTTTGTTTTGTGCTAACTAGTTTTTAAGTGTATGCAGGAATGTGGGTGCATTGCAGGGACTGTGCAAGAAACATTGGCTAAGTGTCACAAAAGTGCGGATCGCATAATCACTCTGCGGCCGCACAATTCTGTGTGCGGTCGCACAACTTGAAGACCAAAAATGCATGCTCTCTGAAGTTTGGCCTGTCAAATTTCCTTAACAATTTGCGGCCGCACGCAAAATTGTGCAGTCCGCACAAATTCTACGGCCACACTCACTTTTGTGTGGACCGCAACAATTCTTCAAAGGTACAGGTAAGGAGTGTGGACCACACTTAAAATTGTGCAGCCGTACTCAGGTAATTTCTAGGCTAACGGGTCAACCTATAAATAGGGATTTTCAATACTTTTCACACTTTACACTCTCTGAACTCTCAAGCCCTAAGAAAACACAGTTCATCCCCCACTAATCATCAAACTTCAAGCATTTCATCTTTAGAGATTCTCACCTGCATCCTTCATTACTGGTATGTTCATTTCATCTTTAGATTTTTCATCTTCTCTTAGTTTTGTTCTTTTGTCTAGGGTTAATTTCATGCCTAAAAATGTCAATAGTTAGTCATTTTTGCTCAAAATCATGTGGGTAGCTTCATAATTGTTAATTGGGGCCTGTGTAATCATGCTTAATTGTTAGGGCCATGTCTAATTCTTGCAAAACTTGAATGAATCATAAAGCTAGTGCCGCGTAAATTCAACTTGTGCCGCTGCACATATTTTTGTGCGGTCCGCAGTCCTTTAACTTAGGGCATCTGTGTGCTTGAATTGTGCGGACCGCACTCAAAAATATGTGGTCCGCAGTGAAATTGTGCGGTCCGCAGCAAAATTGTGCGGTCCGCGCTGATGAATGATCAGGGAACCTAGTATTCTGAACCTGGGATTGTGCGATCATACTCAAAATTGTGCGGTCCACACTTTTGGTTGTGCGGCTGCACTCACTTTTGTGCGGTCCGCACTTGGCAGTTTGCGGCCACACTCACTTTTATGCGGTCCGCACTGCCTCTCCTGAGACTACTTTTCCACAACTGGCCTGCAACTGTCATGCATATATTTGAGTCCTATGAACTTGAACTCTAACTAATTCTTATTGTTATGAATTGCAGACAATGGTTAGATCAAGTGGTAGAGCAGACACATTAAAAGGGAGGGCAGAACCCTCAAGTGGTAGAGCAGACACATTAAAAGGGAGGGCAGAACCCTCCCGAGGCCGAGGTCGAGGCAAAAGTAACCTACCACTAGCAATCCAAATAGCCATAAGCAAGAAAGCAACGGCCAACAGAGTTCCTGAACCCTCTGAGACCAGTGAGTATCTCCCATCTGGGGAAGCTTCTGAGGGTAACTCCGTGCAATCACAACCGGAATCCCAATCATAACAAGTCCCCGGTAGATTCCACTTGGTAAATGAGTCATCTTCCGCTGCTATTTCTTCTGAAGGTTAGGGTAGCCAAGATTCTGAGTCCTCTTCCTCACCGACTGCACCAATCAATGTTGATGATGATGATAATGTCCCAGACGATGCTAGAAGGGGTGATACTACAGTGCAGGGGTGATTTAGAGAGGTCGAGGAGAAGGGAGATGTGGGAAGACAGATTCGTCAGCTTGACTGCCTTCACCAGATTTAGAGAGTGGTGGCCCCAGAGATCGCTCACTCTTGAGTGACAATTCTTGATGAAGGATTTGGACAAGCACAACCCAAATGTCCTCAGACAGTTCCAGGAGAGAAAAGGATGGAAATGGTTCACCCAAAGTGTCCTAGATACAAATGAGCACTTGGTTAAAGAATTTTATTCCAATGTGGCTCACATTAAGAAGGGTACCAAGGTGCAAAAGTGCGAAATCTGAAAATCCGATTCAACTCCCGTGCTTTGAACTCTCATGTGGGATTTGAAGAACTGGAGGCAGTCCAATACTTGGAAAAGTTGGCTATGTGTGATGAAGCTCGCCCATGGCTAGCTGAGATTTTGGCTATTCGAGGATCAACACCTCCGTGGCTTACAGTAGGGGTTCCCATAGTCCGGGCCACCCTAAATTTTGAAGCAAAAGGGTGGCAAACATTCGTGTGCAGCCTCATTGATCCGTGCCTAAATGAGAACAACCTCCACTTCCCCGTGTAGTCTTGGTGGCTTCGATTATGGCTGGGTATCTGATTAATGTTGGTGTCATCATGTCCACCAACATCACATTAGCTGTCCAGAAAGATGAGAGATCATACCCATACCCGAACTTCCTCACAAAATACTTCAAAGATCAAAAGGTGGAGCCGAGGCAATATGATACAGAAGTAAAGGCCAAGAAGCCTTTCTCATGGTACCACCTACAGGGTGCTGACAACCCAAAGTTCAAGAGTAAGCAACTACCTCTACTGGCCATTCTGAGGAGCCAGTGGTAGTAGTTACTGATTCAGTTGTTGAGCCTTCCACAGCAGCCGGTCCTTCCACCGAGACAATAGCCATGCCACCACTGTCGTCTTCTAGACCACCAGCTTCATTATCAGTGTCAGGTTCATCCACTAATCCACAGACTGTGCTGTGAATCTCCCAAACATTGGCGCGTCTCAACAACTGGATGCAGGCAACTACTTCAAAGCTGTTTGACATATCCAGTGCTATTGCAACATAGTTAGCAACCCCAGCAGCACGATAGGTACCTTCGTCAGTGGAGGAAACATTGAAGAAGATTCTGGACAACCAGAAGACCATTATGGAGACTCTAGTGGCACATGGGGAGGTCATTGAGGAGTTGGGAAAGCAAATAAAGAAGATGCGGAAGTCTCAGGCGTCGAAGAAGTCAGTGGACAGGTTGATAAAAGAGATTGCCAAGATTACATCTGCCGGAGACCTACCATTAGACCTACTTATGGAGCCAGTAGCCCCAGCAGCACAGGCAGCACCAATAGTAGCCGAGGCACTAGAGGCAGCAGCCGGCCAGTATGAGGAGCCGGTTGTGACTGCCCACACCGCTAAGGAGATGATCCAGATGCTCAGCAACCCTGGTGTCCCTCAGCCAGGTGATGATGAGATACAACTAGAGGAGACAGAGGGTGCTGCGGATCCCGTGTAGACTGAGACCACAAAGGGAGTTCTCTTAACTCTCTACCCCTCCCCGTTCTTATTTTTGTTAAGCATTAGGGATAATGCTTATTTTTATTCGGGCGGTGGTCTATTTTGATTGACTGACATTGACATTTGTCGTGTAATAACTCTTATACTATTTTTTTCTTTTATATTTATTTTCTCTTTGGTATGTATATATTCTCCCCTTTCGTTTGATGTATATATTCATTTTACTTCGATTTGTATATTCATTTATCTTACTTTCCATAGCTTATTTCATAGCTTCTTTAGTTTGTCTTTCTTAGTAGTATAACTTCTTATTTACCTTAGTAGCTTCTTTTTAATTTATTAGCTTCTTTTTACGTTTGAGTGAACAATAATCTTTGGTTTTCTTAATGCCACGGTTCTTTTCAAAGGTGGATTTTGTGTGAACCGGGTGGCTCTTCCCAACGATGGATGGTGTGACAACCTTCTTAAGGAATTGAGTCCGTTTTCTTTTATGTTTAGGAAAATATAGTAGTAATGAATAAAAAAGGGTCTCAAGCATGCTTCACTTGGTACCAACACTTTTACCTACAACCTTATGGTTAAAAACAAGTTGTTGGCAGAGAATAGCTCTAGTTGTGACCTTTTGACTCTTGTGTTGACTTAAGAAGTCATCGAGTGGTTCAGTCGAGCCATTTGTGATTCTCATTCTAACTAGGGTTGTCGTGGTCCCTCGACTCCATTCTCTTTAGCAATCCAGCAGCGTGAGAGGTGAGGTATTGAATTGCAAGTCCAAGTACCCCTGCTAATAGTCTAGAACTTGCCACGAATATTTTTCTAGGCAAAATTCTAAGTGTAGCTTGGCTTGAGAAATGAATGTAGGCTCTCCTTGATCCGATTTGAAGTTTGAAATCTTCCATTGCCTACCAATGTGATATCCCTAGTCAACCCATTTGAGCCTAAGCCCTTTTCCTTTCAATAACCACGTTACAAGCCTTTATCCGTTTTGTAATGACCCTCTCTTGGTACCCAATCTTTCCTTAGCATTCTTGAGAAACAATTGGCAAAAACATAAGTTTGGGGGAGAGACGAGGGGTTTGAAAGTGATAAAAGGTACAAAGAAGAGAAAGAAATGAAGAAAAGGGAAGGCAAATAAAAGAAAGAAAGAACAAAAAGAAAAATGCCAAAAAGAAATTGAATAAGGTAGAAAGTTGAAGGGATTCAAAGAAAACAATGATGAAAGGCATGGAGTAAATAGAAAAGGAGAAAAATGAATGTCATGACCAAGAAAGAGTGATGTTACGTCTCTCTAGTTCCCCCGAGGAAAAAAATTGACTCAAAGAGTAGACAAAGTATGAGCCAAAACGAGAAAATGGAGTGCTTAAGGAAAGATGAACCCATTCTATTTTATCAAGACCCACCTTGATCCAAAAAGCCTTTATTACATCTCGAAAAAGCCCTACATGATTTCAATTTGAGTGAGCTTGCATTAGTGGTGATTTACATAAGGGGCAAGCTTATGGTACTTAGAGCCGGGACTTGTGACATTCTTTTGAGAGAGATGAGCGAACTTTTCACAATCCTTGCTTCGAGTGTTACATTTAAAGTGAGATTTGCTAATGGACAGTAAAGGAGGAGGAGTTTGGGATCCACAATGATCTACATCAAAGAGCGAGCTTCCTTGATGAATAAAGTCAACTCTTGATGCTCTAGTGTCACATTAGAACTATTGTACTCAAAAAGTCAAATCATTGCATTGTTGATAATTCATACGTGTTGTGGGTAATTGTTGGTCCCAATTGATGTGTGATTAATTCACCTTAGTCCAGCTGAAATATCCCTTTTTCTAGTGGTGAGAATTACCTTATTTGCTTGAGGACAAGCAAAAGCTTAAGTTTGGGGGAATTGATAAGTAGGGATTTTGACTACTTATTTGCACTCATTTACTTTCGTTTTAGCTCAATGCAGACATGTAATTTTTTACCCTCCCCAAGATTTTACATATTTTAGCATTTAAATATTTAGTTTAGGCCTAATATTGCTATTTCAACTAGTTTTGACTCTTTTACTTTATTTTGTCACAAAAATAAAAATTACAAAAATATTTTCTTTTATTTGGGTAATTGATATTTTATCTTGTTACTTTTAGCTTAGCTACCTTTCATAAAATTCAAAAATACAACAATAATTTTACTTTATTTTAAGGAATATTAGTATTTTTGGTAGGAATATTATTTTAATTTTTGCGATGATTTTAATCTAATCCCATTTTTATTTTTAGGTTGATATTTGAAAAATACAAAAAATAGGTTTGTTTTAACGGTTAGTTTTATTTTAATAGTAATTTCTACTTAAGTAGGGCTAATTAATATTTTGGTGGTATATTGATCTTTGTTTTTTATTTTACAGGCAAGAGTTGATGTAGGGTGGATAGATTCTTGGTTAATTAAGCCTATTTTAAGCACAAATCTGGCCATAAAGGCCCAAAGTGAACGACACATTCCCTCAGCCCATAACCCCATAAGACCCTAAAGATCCCAAAACCTAGACATTATCAGCAGCCATCTTCAGCACCTTAAAAAAAACCTAGAACCCCATCGCCCACCCCCCGGCTCTCTCTCTCAAAAACAACAACTCTTCTCCAGTCGCCACCCAAAAAAAACGACGACCCTCCTTAACGCCACCAACAAGTCCAGCTGCCCAAGCCACCTTAACCAACATATTCAGTTGTCTTCTCCGAAGCCGCCGGAATCCGGCTAGGAAAACTAGGTTCCCACCGCACAGCACCACCCTCACCTCTGTTCCGCCGTCTCACACCAACCAGACCCGCCGGAAACCAGCAACAGCGATACGCCGGAGAAATCGGCCACCCCAACAACTGCCCTACACTATCACCCTCTTCCCCTCATCATTCTTCCCTTTATCTTCTCGCTGCTATAAACAAAAAAAAAAAAAAATAGAGCGGCACAAAACAAATCGAGAGTGACGAGAGAGAGGAGTTTCTTCTTGATTTTTTCAATTATCGAGATTCCAATTTTAGTTTAGATTAAAAATAATTATATGTTTCTGCTCCTTTTGATTCTGAATTTTTTGGGTTTTAAATATGAACTTTGATTGAGCCGGGGTTATTTTTGAGTTTGCCATTGTTGTTGATCGCCGTTCGAGTTTCCAGTTGGGGTTCGCTGTTTTCCGTCAAAAGCTTTTTTGAGATTCATTGTTCAAGATTCATTGGTCGCTCAATTTTGCTCTACTATGTTGCTATAACTGCTGGAATTTTTATATTTAAAAAGAAGTTTCAGGTTCATCTCTCTTCCCCGTTCCTAATTTTAGGTTTGAATCTCTATGGTGATAAGTGTGTTATTGGCCTTTTGCTTATCTGTTTGCTTTGATTTGGTGTTCTGCAACTTGTGTTGGATTTGTGCTGAATATTAAAAGTTAATTTACTAAGAAAAATGATGGCGCATTATTCCAATTCACATGATTCTTCTGCTAAGCCAACACACATATTCTTTTTCATGGAAAGTTGTCTTACGAGTACTGTCCTTTGCTAAATATTTCATATGTTGTAGGAGTTGGATTTGGTCTAAATGAATGAAATCAAGCACTAAAAGAAAACGAGCATGAAATAACCTTAGTTTGTTTAGCTTTATCTTATTTCTATTTTTCTTACATTTATCGATAGGAGCATGCTTAGGCCGACCACACTTAGGTAGGCAAACATTTAGGACGTTTGATTTTAGTTTCTTTTGAGGTGAGAGGTCACTCCCTTTAGCTAAATTTATTCGGGGAATGCCCCGAAGACTTTATATATATTTTATCCGGGGTATGCCCCATAGTATTCTGTAATGGGAAGCCATGACGAGCATCGCGAAGGAAGCAATGTAGGATAGAATTTTCATCTTATCTTTATTTTTGTTTTTCTTTTATTAGGTGGCAACGACCTCGAGCCTCTTGTGTGTTTATTTTTATTTTCTGTGTTTATTTTTACTTCAATTTGAATATTTTAAAAGCCAACTAGATCGAGTACGCAACCGTGACTTTCACGGGACTCGGGGAATGCCTAACACCTTCTCCCCGAGTCAAATGAACCCCCTTACCTGAATCTCTGGTGCAGACTTAGTTTTGGAGTCTTAAGTGTTTTAAAAGGAAAAATCATTTTAAAAAAAACGATGACCTGGCACACCGACACCATTGTCAGGTGGCGACTCGGAAAAATCCTTTTGAACATAAATTTTTGTCACTTTCGAATTTGAAAACCCTTTCAAGCTTCAAAATCACTTTTTATATTTTAAAGAGGGTTAGTGAGGTGAAAAAAAGGGGTGTGACAGCTCTGGCGACTCTGCTGGGGAGTTGCAGGTTCGAGCTGATACTTGATCTTGTTGGCTTTTGGGATATTCATTTGACTTTTTTTTATTTGCTTTGTTTATTTGGTTTGCTTGTCTTATTTCCTGTTTTGTTGGTTATTTATTTATCGCTTTTCCTTATGTGTTTACCGCTTTATAACTATCATCATTTGCATAACCATGAGTCTTTTTTCTGCAACAAGTCTTCCGGAGTAGTTTGAGCGTACACGACCTTTTTGTGAGTCACATGTGTCTTTAGGGGGTGGCGTGGTAGCGTGGAGTGGGCGGACAGCTAGAGCAACCGCCATCGACCACGTGTCGCCCCGAATTGCCTTGTCTAGTGAACCCCAAACTTAGGTCAGCCTTTAGGTCATGCTTATTTGAATCATATCATTTAAACCTAGCAGGGTTCGGTCCCAGGCACCATGTCCCGTTGTAGGAGGCCTATCCAAATTATGTCAAAATGGGCTTATGGCCCAAAAAGACATTCAATCATCCCTATGTGCTACAAATGAAGGATATTTGAGGGTGAAATATAAAATGAAGCAAGTAGGGCCCACTCATATTTTTCTTTCATAGTTTTCCAAAAATCAATGACAAAAAAAATCCAAAAAGATTTTACATTTTCCATCATTTTTCAAAAAGACAAAAAAATAGTTTTTCCAAATTAGTTGCATTTAAAAAAAAAAAAACTTCCTCCCATGTCAGATCTTCCCGAACTACGCACACCTGATTCTCGTCTTTCGGGGCGGGATACGTAGGCAACCCACATAGGGTCCGGTCTTCCTAGTAAGTCTTAGGTTCTTGGCTTGCGGGGTCTTAGCCAAATCTTGCATGTCTAGCCACCTTTGGCCATATCGACCGTTCCTGCAAAATGGGGCAATTTTTGCAAAGGTACCTCAGTGACCCATGTCTTAGCATCTTGAGTCCATAACTAGGTGTCAAATTACTTCAAGGTCCATCCCCGCCGCATTTGCGTGTCTAGCCACTCTTGACCATATCGGTCATTTTTGCAAAGTGAGGTCATTACCGCAGAGTAATTTTGGAGACTTGATTCCTTAAGAGGTTGGGGGGCTCATAGGTCTTCGTGAGGTGTTTCCATGCCGTAGAGGTCACCCTTGTTGAGTTTGCACTTTTAGCCACTTTTGGCCACGTAGGCTATTTTGCAAAAATAGCCCAATCATTCTTGCATGTGTCCAATAGGAGGTGTTGTGGTCTCACATAGTGTCTCGAGTCACTAATCTATTTGGTCTTATTTTTCTCATTCAGGTGTAGATCCATGTACCAGAGCTCGAGCATAACTGATAACCCAGGACTATCGCATTTGGGTGCTTGTTAAAGAGACTTTTTATATTTTGAGTATGTTTTCATGTTTTCTTTTACTTTCCTGTCCTGTCTAGCAGTTTTGAGTCTTTTAGGTGGTGTAAGAGCTTGTCAAGTTTTTTGTCATCGTACTTCCCATTTGTATTTGTAGACAAAAAAATAGTTATAAATGAAAAATCCAAAAAGATTTTATTTTAGTTTATTTTGTCCATTATTATTCCAGAACTACGCTTGATCTGATTCATGAGGAACATGATACATAGGCAACCTACATAGGGTTCGATCGAATCATTTTTTTTTTAAAATAGTAAAAAAAAAAGAGAAGGGATGAAGTTGTGGTATGTAAGAAATGGGAGGAAAGAAAAGAGCGATAATTAAAAAGAAAAGAGAGGAAGGAAAATGAGCAAGCCAAGAAGTACTAGAAAAGAAAGAAAAGAGAAAATTGAAATGAACAAAATTGGGATGATGCCAAATGACCTTGTGACCCTCGAAGTCATTCTAGAACCGATAATTGTTGCTAGGGGCATTGTACGCAATGTGATATTTCTGTCTGATAAATGCCCTAACGCTAACATGTTGGCTTTGCTTTGCTCCAATTTGTTACTTTCATTGTTATCATAACAGATGGTGGTTAGTTTGTGGCACTTTGGCGATTCGTCCATACAACACAAGGTCAAAGAGCAAGGTAGCCACGGCTAGCAAAGAAACAGACACGGGAGTTGTAGACCCGCCGAGGGAGATTGTTGAATCAGAATCGGAACTGAAAGAGGAGGTCCGAAGGTTGAAACATCAGATGGAGGAAATGTATCAGGCCTGGATTAAGGGACATCCTCCACCTTCATTCCCTACCAACTATACAGAAAACCATGCCTCCATTCCACCGTTGTCCCGAGCGCAGATGCCTAATACCGTTGATCATTCCCCTCAACACGCCCCGGGCTTCACCCCTTACAACTCCTACCCTGGCACTTCAGCCCAAATTTTCCATGCTCCACCATCTAAAACAACCTCATACCCTGCTCCGACATCTGCTCCTATTTTTGTACCCCCTCCACAAGCTACCCTCCATCGATCCTCTAGTGAGCCCGCATTCCAAGCTCCAGATTCCCAATACTATGCCCTGGAACCTACCTTCAAGGTCTCGGATCCATACTCTTACGCTCCTCATTTTGAGCCTCCCGGTGAAACTACAAAGCCTGCTAGGAAAGAGGCACGGTATGAGATATCCAGAAAGCTGAAAGGTATAGAACAAACCCTAAAGAACATGCAAGGGGTGGGAAATAACATGTCTTACAACGACTTGTGTATGTTTCCGGATATTCACCTGCCTGCGGGGTTTAAAATGCCAAAGGTTAACTTATATGATGGGCTTGGAGATCCAGTAGCCCATCTGAGGGGTTATTGCAGTGAAATGAGAAGTGTTTACGCAGAAAGATGAATTGTTGATGGCGTATATCAGTGAGAGTTTGAGTGGGGAAGCCTTAGAGTGGTATACTCGTCAAGATGTCGGTAAGTGGCATACATGGGGTGACATGGCTCAAGATTTTGTTCGGCACTATAAGTACAACGAAGACATTATCCTAGACCGCTCCTCTCTATCTCAGATGGAAAAGAAACCCAAGGAAAGTTTTAGGGAGTTTTGGTTCAGATGGAACGAACAAGTTGCTCGGGACAGTCCTCCCATTGATAGAAAAGATGTTGCTGAGCCCCGCCAACGACAGGATCTAATGGGCATTCCTGCTAAACGCTTTCAGCCTCAATACCGACCCCATGAATATCCCCGAGCTCCACATAATCCACCCCAGTATTATCCTCCGAACAACGTCCGGCCATCTGTCCAATCACTGGGTCACTCCTTAGGGCGAGCACCAGCATCCCAAAATTCTCGTGCGCCTTCACAGCATTTTCAGGCACTCTATAACCCTAAAAAACATAGGCATGGAGGGAAACAAAGGCAGAAAGATAATTTCACGCCAATCGGAGAATCCTACACAAGCTTATTTGAAAAGTTAAAATATTCTGGCCTGATTGAGCCGCTCCTCGCCTATACTCCGTACCCATATGCAAAAGGTTTTAATCCTGCTATACGGTGCATGTACCACTCTAATGTCCAAGGTCATAGCATTGAAGATTGTCGTGCTTTGAAAAAGGATATAGAAAGAATGATTCAAGAAGGGATAATTGTGATCCAATGCAGTAATACCCCAAGTGTCACACATAATCCTCTACAAGTACGTGACTGCGCACAAATTGTTGGGACGGTTTGCAATGACAACGAATGTGCAGGATCTTTCGAGTCCTTCGGTGAGTCATTTGCAGCAAGATCTCTTAGGGGGTCAATCGTTAATTCAACAGTTAGTGTTGAGGAAGGGTTGTTCAAAGGAGTCAATGAGCCACGTGGTGAAGACAATGTGATTGAAGTTGGTGAAGGTCCCGGTAATTCTGATGTGCAACTCAATGGCTAAGATCTCGAGTTTGGTAATTAGAAAGCACCTCATTTCCTCATCGAGAACGAGTCTTGGCAGTTCGTTTTGACATCTTTTCTGCTATCTGGTTATTTCACGGTTGTAACCCAGATTTTATCTTGATTGTTCTGGTGATTCAAACCCTTCTATCCTCTTTTGCTTATCTCTAGGAGTCTTGTTAGTTAGTTTTGTGTCTCTAAGTCTGTCATCTAGGGTTGTTTCAGGGCTTTAATATAGATTTTATTCTGTTGTTCAAACCCTTCCATCCTTTGGTCAAATGAGATTTTGTTTTTCTGTTATTTGCAGTCTTCGTTTAGTTCTTTTCTTGTATATAGTTCTCTTCAGGCCAGTTTTAGTGACATGACATGCATGCGGAGTTTTTAGCCAGATCTTGAAAGCCAATCTAATCATGGAATAATGAAACATAGTTTTGAATATGATAAAAAGATGCATTTGAGGAAACAAGTAAAGATTCACGCATCTGAGATAACATGAAGCTTGAATTGAGTGAAACTGAGGCAGTTAGTCTGGGAAATCAAGAGTTTGATGAGAGCATACAACAAGGGAATGTCTCTCAAGCAGTTTGAGGTAGATCAGTCAGTGTTGAAATGCGTTCTTCCACATCAAGGTAAGGTTGAGTCAAGTCTGCTTCGAATTGGCAAGGATCATTCATTGGGACAAAGTTATTGACCGTCGGCACTTTCTGTTTGTGTTGGATCTATCGAGAGATATTATTATATATGATTTCTTTGCTTATCTTCAATTGCATTTTTTTATCTGGCATGTTCAAAGTTGAAATGATGAAGGCATTTTATTCTGCTACCCAAACACTTTCATCCTTTGTTACCACTTTTGAGCCTTATTTACTTTCTTTCACACCCCTATTTTGGAATCAGAAGTAGAGTTAGAAAATAGAAGAAAAAAAAAGAGAAGAAAAAGAAAAAGAAAAAAAAAAGAAGGAAAGAATTAAAAAAGGGGGGGGGGGAAGAAGAGAGAAAAAAAAGATAAGGAACAGAAAAACAACAAAACAAACCAACTTTGTGTTTGAACTAGGTTCGACCTGATTCCTTTTAAGGATACGTAGGCAGCCTTACGGTTTGGTCCCCTCAAAATAAAAATCCAAGATTCCCCAGACCCAAAGAAACTAGGGCAAAAGTTTTGGTTTTGCAAAATGTCTGATTCCAAAAGTTGTAAATTTGAACCCCTTTTTATCTTAAATTATTTTGAGCCTTCATGTCACCCTTTCTTTCTAGCCTTGTCCAAAAGCCTACATTACGGTCCAAAGAAAGACCTTCTGATCAATCGTTGAAGATGCCAAGTCAAGTGAGATAGAGCTATGATTTACATCACAAGGGAAAAATGAATAAAATGAGAGAGTCGTATTGGTGAAAACCCTCACGGGCACCATAAGGCGATGTTGAGCTGAGAGAAAATTTAAAATGAGAGAGTCTTATTGGTGAAAACTCTCACGGGCACCGTAAGGCGATGGTGAGTTGAGAGATGAACAAATGAGAGAAGCTTGTTGGTGAAAACCTTTCGAGGCACTACAAGTCGAATGAGGCTCGTGATATTACAGAGAAATTGGATCATTGAAAGCCCGGTTTTGAACTATGAAGACATGACATTAACTGAAAATATGATTGGTTGGACGGATTAGGCTCCGAAATGTGTGTCATGATCATTGGAGCCAGCCGCTTCACTCAGATAATTCTTCTTTTTCCCATTCTTCTTCACATAGTCATCTTTGTTCAAAATTTTCCTTCGTTCCTTTTGCCAAAAATCACTTCACTGTGCTCTTTGAGTCTGTCTTTATGTGTCTCTTTCGAGTTAGTCGTTGTTGGACAAGCAGAAAAGGATCCCAAAGCCTACTACCAGATTTTAAATTGCACAAAGCGGAGTTCGGCCAAGCACATCACAAGTGACATGGTTTAGAATGAGCAGTATGGTGATAACTGAGGTTCAGGTGATAAGGTGATTCTTGAATTTTGAGAAAATACAAAGATTCAGCAACTTTCAGAATGAAAACACAATGCAACAAGTGAGTGTAATAGGTTCAGGTCATTCAAAGATTTCGTGGTCCAGTTTCGATCAAAAGGTCAAACAATTCCTTGCTGGCCCGAAGCAGCTAATCAGAATGAAGCATGGCAATGGCAGAAGCAGATACTCAGCAGTGATGCCACAAACTAACCACCACATTTTCAAACTAACAAGATTTTGCTTGTCTGAAACAGAGGCAAGAAAATTTGTTCAATCTGCAGGGACCCTCCCATGAAGAAAGCATGGTTCAGGGGCAAGAAATTCTGTTCAGGACCCTCATGCAGAATGAGATTTAGGTTCTAAGTTTTCAGGACCCTCCTGGATAATGGGATTTAGTTTCAAGTTTTCAGGACCCTCCTGGATAATGGGATTTAGGCTTTAAGTTCTCAGGACCCTCCTGGATAATGGGATTTAATTTCAAATTTTCAAGGATTTAGTTTTAAGTTTTCAGGACCCTCCTGGATAATGGGATTTAACTAACACTCACAGATGTTCCTGGTACAAACTGGGCCAGAAGATTTTTCTTGTTTTGTCTGTTTTGTTGTAATTGCAGGCGCCCACCTGGAGAACGAGGGAATTTATTTCATGTTGTAAGTCAGTTGCAGGCACCCACCTGGAGAACGAGGGAATTCATTTCAGAATTATTTCAAGTTTTAGGCAAGTCGCAGGCGCCCACCTGGAGAATGAGGGAATCCATTTCAAATTTCAAGTCGGTATCAGGCGCCCACCTGGAGAACGAGGGAATTCATTTTAAATTTCAAGCAAGTCGCAGGCACCCACCTGGAGAACGAGGGAATCCATTTAGAGTTTCAAGTCAGCAGCAGGCGCCCACCTGGAGAACGAGGGAATTCATTTCAAGTTTCAAGCAAGTCGCAGGCGCTCACCTGGAGAACGAGGGAATTCATTTCAAGTTTCAAGCAAGTCGCAGGCGCCCACCTGGAGAACGAGGGAAGTCATTTCAAGTTTCAAGTCAATCGCATGCGCCCACCTGGAGAACGAGGGAATTCTTTACGAAGTCATTTCAAGTTTCAAGTGAGCAGCAGGCGCCCACCTGGAGAACGAGGGAATCCATTTCAAGTTTTAATGGCAGGCGCCCACCTGGAGAACAAGGGAATTCATTTCAGAGCTACTTTCAATTCGCAAATTCAAGAGGCATCAGGAGCCCGCCTGAAGAACAGGGTCAACCTTAATTTCCTAGTTCAAGTCAGAGAAGCATCAGGAGCCCGCCTGAAGAACAGGGTCCATTCTTCAGTTTCATGTTGAAAGATCAAGTAGAAATTCCAAGAAGATTCAAGATAAGAAGTAGATAGGATCTTGTATTTTTCTTTTATTTTTGCTGTAATTTTTTATTTTTATTTTTGATGTAGTGGCAGGAAAGCAGACCGGAACCTCGACGGCGCTTCACTCGACTCTCCACCTCGGTATACTCCTTCGCTCTTCTCACTTCTAAACTACACGTGGCCTGATTCCTTTATAGCAAAGGATATGTAGGCAGCTCAGATACCAGAGCTCGGTCACATTCTCCTTTCTTTTAGTTTTTGGTCTCTCTAAATAAGGGTCGGGTCAAACAACCTGTCTCGTCATTCTTTGTCTGAAAACTCTTCGTATTTTCAGTCAAAGAGAGGCAGCTGTAGACATGTAATTTTTGACCCTACCCAAGATTTTACATATTTTAGCATTTAAATATTTAGTTTAGGCCTAATATCGCTATTTCAACTAGTTTTGACTCTTTTACTTTATTTTGTCACAAAAATAAATATTACAAAAATATTTTCTTTTATTTAAGTAATTGATATTTTATCTTTTTTACTTTTAGCTTAGCTACCTTTCATAAAATTCAAAAATACAAAAATAGTTCCACTTTGTTTTTAGGAATATTAGTATTTTTGGTAGGAATATTATTTTAATTTTTGCAATGATTTTAATCTAATCCCATTTTTATTTTTAGGTTGATATTTGAAAAATACCAAAAATAGGTTTGTTTTAACGGTTAGTTTTACTTTAATAGTTATTTCTACTTAAGTAGGGCTAATTAATATTTTGGTGGTATTTTTATCTTTGTTTTTTATTTTATAGGCAAGAGTTGATGTATGGTGGATAGATTCTTGGTTAATTAAGCCTATTTTAAGTACAAATCTGGCCATAAAGGCCAAAGTGAACGGCCCATTCCCTCAGCCCATAACCCCATAAGACCCTAAAGATCCCAAAACGTAGACATTATCAGCAGCCATCTTCAGCACCTAAAAAAAACCTAGAACCCCATCGCCCACCGCCCGACTCTCTCTCTCTCAAAAACAGCGACTCTTCTCCAGTCGCCACCCAAAAAAAAAAAAATGACGACCACCCTCAACGCCACCAACAAGTCCAGCCGTCCAAGCCACCTTAACCAACATATTCAGTTGCCTTCTCCGAAGCCGCCGGAATCCGGCAAGGAAAATCAAGTTCCCACCGCATAGCACCACCCTCACCTCTGTTCCGCCGTCTCACACCAAACATTGATTCATGCCTAATTGACTTAGTCTCTACTTGAGAAAGAGGGACTAAGTCTAGGAAAACTTGGCTAACAAGAAATTGGGGTGAACTCAAGAAATTGATAGTCCCAATTAAAGGGTCAAGTCTATAGATAGTAAGAACCGACTTGAGCATATATCACTTGTTTTGTGCAATACCCATTTGGACTTGAGAAAGCCAAATTGGGCAAAATCACTCAAACTACCGAGATGTATAGAGTGGGTAATTGCGTGTGATTGCTATATTATAACCCCGACCAATCAAACTTGTCCTAGAGTTTACAACCCATTAGGTAACCACCTAGGTGGAAGTCACGACCCTAGATCGTTTATTATTTGAAAAAACAACCAAAACCAAAAATATTGTCATCTAGTTTTATAATTGCAATCAATAGCTTAAAGTAGAAGTAGAAACAACAAACAAAAATGTGGAAGTGTAATTTGAGGCATATCATACAATTACACTAAATATATACCTAATCCCTACTCTAACTCCCTGTGGATTCGACCCCGACTTGCGTTGGGTTTTTATTATTGCTTCCACCGCCTCACTACCTATATTTGTGGTGTGAGTTTGGGTGACATCACTCACCTTGATTTCGTCTTCCTTGGCCCTAAGCGCCCGCCTTGAGCTCACTACATCTGCCGATAGTCCGCACAAGCTCCTCGTCCTTCTGGTCCAACTCATCTCTAAGGGATTGGAGGTTACCACCTGCTCTGAACCGTGCACGCATCTCACGATACTTGTCATTAGGGGTGGGCATAATACTGACCGAACCGAAAAAACCGGCCGAACCAAAAATTACGGTTTATTCGATCAGTTTGCGGTTTATAGTTTTAAAAAGTTCGGTATTCGGTTCGGTATTTGGTGTTAGTAGTTCGGTTTTCGGTTAAACCGAATTACTGCACTAAGTATTACTACTGGAGCAACTTCGTTTTGGTTTGTTTATTTTTTTTGTCGTCAACATAGCTTCTGTCACTTGGTATAATCTTGGAAAATGATTCTGAAATGATGTCACATTCTGAAATGCCCACATTAAGAGACAGAGATGCTGAAATAGGCAACATATTTATCGAGGGAAGGTGCGTGGTCTTTCCAAAAGAGAGTCTGCATATACTGCATATTCAAGCATTTTAGCGAGGTTGCATTTAGACAATCAAACAACACTAGCCTAGATAAACAAACAATAAACCAAAGAAAATTGATAAACATATCACTCAAACTGACCAGGGCAAAACGGTTCCCCCAAAGTTTTATCTCAAATAACTAGGTTACGGTTCTCCAATTACATATCAACATATTTCGGAGCAGGGAAATATGGTGATGAAAGGACAAGAAAGAAATAGGCTAACGAAGGAGGGGAGATATTGACAGGCGCATACAAAATATTTGCTCCTCTCCTGAAATTTATTCCTCGATAGAAACTGCCATTGGCTTGAAACCGAAAAACTGAACCGAACCAAAGTTATGATGATTCGGTTTTGGTTATTAAAATCACAAACGAAAACCGAATAAATCGAACCGAACTTCGACAAAACCGAACCGAACCTACCGATGCCCATCCCTACTTGTTATGATACCGGAGGTACTTTGAAACCATTTTCTGGAAAATAATCTTCGGCTTCTCCTCTCGACGGGCGCTCTAGATCTCCAAAATAAAATTCTAAAAAAGAAAAAGAAAAAGAGAAAAGAGAAGAAAAAGGAAGAGCTGAAAAGAGTTAGTAAAGATAGAAAGAGGAGAAGGGCGCAAAGTGCAAAAATAACAAGAAAGGAAACTCACCCTCAGAGCCATCCCAGATATGCCAGTGACAAATCGGCATCCTTAAGCGCTTGAAGAGTCATGTTCTCGGTGGCAGAGCAAAGAGGGGCCAAAGAAGGGACCACGCTCGCCGTGTCAGCCAACAAGTCACAGTCCAAAGGGATGACAATTGAACAAGATGATCCATCCGTTCTCACCTCAACCCGAGTAAACCCTTCGTCAAATATCCTCTCTTTCAGGGCTGACATCGGAGCCAGATTCGTAATCATCTACGATCACTCCTTTCTCCCTCTCCTCGGCCGAGGAGGCAACATCGACCCGCTCTGACGTTGATGGATCACTCCTCGAAATGACCACAGTTGCCTCTGGTCGCTCCCCTTCTTCCACGAAAGTAATCTCCACATTTGACGGGGCACGGTCTCAGCGTCCAAAACCATATCGCCCCCCGGTTCGGCCGTGGTCAACTCGGGATCACCCCCTGCGGGCTCCTCATCCTCGATCGCTGCGCTGTCAACCTCTATCATTCGTCTTTTCAGCTGGGCCTCTTCCTCCTCGCCCTGCGATGACTCATCCACCAAATGAAACACTGAAGAAGCCGGAATCTCCACTGGGGCAGAGGCCTGGCGGCTAGGCCTACGCGAGGCCGGGGGCCGAGAAGGGCAGTCTGAACGGCCTCGCTTGCAGCCGCGTCGTATAGAGGCCCAGTCGAAGCACTTGACTGGCGAAAAACGAGAGTAGGAGCCCTCGACCTCCTCAAAGCCCTCCGGCCTACCAACAAAGAAAGACTTGTGTAAAAAAAACGAAAGCAGAGAAAAGACGGTACAAAGGTCAAAACTATTAAGATCGAAACAACATGACTCACCGGCCGAAGGTTTGTGCCCAAACCTCTCATTGAACTGTGACCACTCACGGATCCCCACCGTGTGAGGCAGAATTTGGCTCACCCAGTAGCGAATGTCGGTGACTAGTGAAGGAGGATCCTTCTCGGCTACATAAAAAAGAAAAGAGGGAGAACGATTAGATCACCAAAGAGAAACAACAAACAACCAGTTAGGGGAAACACTTACGAGAAAAGTTCCACTCTTCGGGAAACCCGTTAGGGTTTGACACCACGTGCTCCGTCCTCACGTAGAAGAAATTGACCCAAAAATAGCGATTTGTTTTATCATCCATCTTCACCACCAGTCCTTTGGTCCCTCGATGGCAAAGGTGTATCATCATACCCCTGTGAAAACTTGGGGCGAAGAGGTGAAGTAGATGATGGAGAGAAATCCCACGGTTGGCTAGCTTCGCATACTTGATAAGCATAAGGAAAATCTTATAGATGTACGGGGAGATCTGAGCTGGACACACGCCATAATAGCGGCAGAAGTCCTCCGCCAAGGAAGGAAGAGGAAGCGTGTAGCCGATGACAAACGGATACGCGCAGAATGCGCAGTATCCTAGGCGATATATCTGCACCACATCGTTACCGGCAGGGATAAGTTCGACATGGTCTGGAATTCGCCATTTAGCCCTAAATGCAACAAGCGCCGCCGCATATATCTCAGAAACGACGGGTTCAGGATCATCTCCAGGTCGCTTCGAGAAGTCCAACCTAATCCGCCTGAACGAGGAACTATTTCATCCGCGCCGGGGAAACTCTCATCTTCTACAATGGCCACTCCTTCTTCATGAGAAGGCATGTCCACTGTCAACGGGACAGGATCAGAAGCTCCCTCAAGGTTAGAAGATGCACTAGCCATTTTTCTGTCACGTATATAAAAAGAAAGTGCAAATGTGAAAGGGACAACAATAGCAGAAACGCTAAGAGAATGGAGAGACAAAGATGCAAGAATTCTGAAAAGAAGAAGGGGAAGCTTGGAGTTTTGAATGCTTAAGAAATGCAGCAGCTGAAATGAGGAATCCCATCCCTATTTATAAGAATACTGGCACCCTAATCGAGAAAGCCAAACGCCGCCACATCGAAGATTGAAACGGAAGAGGCACGGGAAATGACGTAACGTATTGGGAACATGCGCTATAATGATACATGATGAAGTGATGTCATTTCAAACTGACGTTCAAACTGACGTAACGGCCAGAGTAGCTCTTAAAGCGCCACATCGTCACCTCGCCATAAAAAGGTTACTCCTCGGCCAGCCTGCCCAGATTTCTCAAATTGCAACTGGCGAAGTCCGCCCATCGAGCTCGTCCAAAAAATAACCTCGACGGGCGGAGGGACTAACTGTATGGGTCAAAATCTGACCAAGGGAATCTTGCCTAAGAGAGGATTACTAAGAGCCGATTAGGCTGAGGTCGTGCTCAAGATGGAAGGAACCCATTGGCAAGTTGAGTAGCTAGGGACGAGGTCGAGTACTCAGATCAACCCAAATGGCTAATTTAGTAGTAAGATATTTAAGGGAAATATTCCACAGAATATTCTCTGCACTTGTACTTTCAGTTAGGTGAGGGACATATCCCATATAAGTGGGAATAGAGAGAGAAGGAGGAGGAGGTAATATTCTATATGATAAGTTCTCTTATGAAAAGTTGACTCTTAAATTGCGAACATTGTCTTTACAAAAAGATTCAATTTGTTGTTGATCCCACACTTTCTCGCATCAGATCCGAGAAAGCTTTCTATATTCCCACGTTTGTTTGTCTTACATCATTGTCAGAAGGAGAATCATCCACCTCATTGAATATTTGGGTGAATCATTCTTTCTATTTACATTTTTAAATACCCCTTTGCATTAAATTGGTTTAAGTGCAATTATATGTTGTTCATATCAAGGACTTATTATGTTTAACTAGGATTTACCCATTTTTTTTATTAATTAATATAACAAAAAGGCTTATCACTTTTTGGTCAAACAATTATCATATAGGAAGTCAAAGGATTTAATTTTCCCAAGAAGGGAAGTCCCCACAAAAAAATTGAGATAAAACAAAAGAGGAAAATCTCCTAATCACAATAATTATATAGTTTAGACATTTTTCTAATCACATTAGCTTAAAGAATTCCATACAAAGTTCCTTTCATCTCTTTACCCATTTTTGTTTCCATCTTGCGAAGCTACACCTATGGCAAATTCCATATAAAATTCATGATAATGAAAGCCCCATTTTTGGTGATTTTTGGAAATGAAAAGAATTTTTATGATATTTACACATGAAGAAAAATATTTTCCTACATATGATGTTTACATCAAATCAATAGATATATAATATGTATCTTTATACATATATTTTTATAACTAATATAATTAATTATTACTAGTATACACTGTATTTTATCATGGGTTATCACTTATTTATAATTAACTATATGATTTATTGTAAAATTTAATGATTACATCAACAACAACAAACCCCATGAGCTACCACTGTTTGACCAGAAAGTATTAACTTTCGATTAAACTATTATATCTTATGTAATAAAGGGTTAAACCTAGTTAATGATAATATCTCTAGATATAGATCTTGAAAGCATGGATAACATCAGACTGAGTTAGTGAGAGATTGAAAATAACACATATATTTAATATTCTAAAAGGTATGAGCAGTAATGGAGGGGTAACTAGCAATAAGTAACAATAAATGGCATTTAAGTAAATAGGAGGAGTTGATTCACTCAATAATGAATAAATTAGATGATTGTTCCTCCTGACAATGATGAGTGACGGACAAATCCTAGAATGTTCGAACTATTCTTGGATCTGATGGAAAAGTATGGAATAATGTGAGTGAGAATATTGATGAAAAGGTCAAGTTTGTATCTTTGCTAGAGAGAGAATCTTCTTTTGAAAAGTGTTCTTCTCAAGTGAACATAACATGCCTTACACCATTGTCTCTTTTTCTATTTATATGAGACAGGTCCCTAACAAATCCTAATAGTACAAGTGCAGATTCTCTTTAATATCCTATTTCAAAAACTAGTTGCTATTGTTTTATCTACCGTACTCGACCTCGGTTATTAATTGACAGCTTGACCACGAATCTCGCTGTTTCCTGGTTGACCTCGACTGACTCTTTCCTTAATATTATTTTGCCCCAAATATTCTAGGGTAGATTTTGACCCATACAACCACAAGTGGGGTTTGGGAGGGGTAGTGTGTACGCAGACCTTACCTATCCTAGGAGGACAGATAGAGGCGGAGCCAGGATTTGAAGTTTACGGGTTTTGAATTTGTCATAGAACCCATAACTCGTCTTAGTTACTGGGTTCGCAATTAAATATTTATACATATTTAATGAATTTTGTAGTACAAATATAGTGTTTAAGCAAAAGTGATTGGGTTCGGCCGAACCCACACCTTATAGGCTAGCTCTGCCTCTGTGGACATAGAGGCTGTTTTCGATAGACCCTCGGCTAAAAGGGCTATAAAATCTAATGATCAACTTTTTAAAATCCTTGTGTACTTCTTAAAAAACTAATAAGTTTGACTCAAAACCAACTCATCAGTTTCAGTATTAACTACCCATTTTTTCTGTTA
Source organism: Nicotiana attenuata (assembly GCF_001879085.1). NCBI lineage: Eukaryota > Viridiplantae > Streptophyta > Magnoliopsida > Solanales > Solanaceae > Nicotiana > Nicotiana attenuata. The sequence continues at coordinate 7,794,012 of NC_031997.1, read as the reverse complement.
TTTTTTCAGTTATTTAAACGGTTAGTTCTTTGTGTAATTAAAAATATCACAAGAACGCGCCAGAAAACTTAGCAGCATCAGAATCTGTTACCCATCCTCATCTCTAAACTACTATATACATATAGCAACAAGAGAGAAGAATCAAAGAGAGACAGAGGGAAAAAAAGAAGAAGCTGATTAAAGATGGAAAATCCTGGTTCAAGTAAAGCAGGACTGCAGCAATACACATACAATGTAGCTGAACAATTAGATGGTGGCAATGATGATCATACTGATGATAATTACATGCAGATATTATACGAAAAAGAAATCGCCAACCCTATACTCAATGATCAAGAAGCTTTAAACATTATCAATGAGAATTGGATTCAAGAATTTCGCACTGCTGCAATCCACTACATTCTCAGAGTTAGTAATCAAAAACCCCATTAATTAATTTCTTTATTATCACAACTTATTTTATTTTGATGCAGACAGGGGAAAGATTTCAGTTTAGAATCCACACAGTTTACACAGCAGTGATATATCTTGATAGGTTTCTTGCTACACGGACAATAATTGTAAGTGAATTAAGATTCCTCTGAAAATGGTAGTATTATTGATTGTTTTATTTTCTGATTTTTTTTATTTGCTATAATCTTGTTTGTAGAGGGGACAAAACTGGTCAATAAGGGTAATAGCAGCAGCTTGTTTATCAATGGCTGCAAAAATGGATGAAAGCAGAGACACATTGCCATCATTATCAGAATATCCTATGGAAAATTTTGAATTAAATAACAACCCAATTAATGCCATACGAATGATGGAAGATTTGATTTTAGATGTCCTTAAATGGAATATGTGGTGTGTCACTCCTTTTGCTTTCACAATATTTTATTTTTAATCAACATTCTGCAGAGAAGATTCAAGAAAAGATTATATTAGAGCCAAAACTATGGAGATCATAATGAGTGTACTTAGAGGTAATGAGCTTCTTTAATTTTTCCTGTTCAATTGGTAGATTAATTATAGTTATTTAAGAGTTACTACTAAGCAGGCGTTTGGACATAAAAATTGTAATTTTTGAACGAAAAAAGAGTAGTATTTGGAGTTAAGTTGAAAAATGGTATTTGGACTTTAAAATTATGTTTAGATATGTATTTCACTTGAAAATAATTGCAGTTTTGTGAGTGGGGAAAAAGTCTTTTTCTGAAAATTTTGAAAAAGTAGTCAAAACCACTTTTTGGTTTTTGAAAAACTCAGTTTCGAAATTTTTTCAAAAACTTGCAAAATCTCATGGACAACACATTTTTTTTTAAGAAAAGAATTTTCTTTATGGACAAACAGGGCCTAAAGTTTTGCGTAATTCATTGTGCAGATGTGAGGTTAATGAATTACAGACCATCTGTAATAGCAGCAGCTGCAACATTATTAGCACTAAACCAAAACTTGACCATGGAAGAGCTTGTGATAAAAGCCTTGCTTCTAAATGGAGCTGCATTTCTTCAAATTGTGAGTCTTATTTTTAATTAATTTTTTTTCATATTCTCCTCCGGACTATATATGTTATTTATATATATAATCTAATAATGTAATTGCTGTTTGATTCAGGATAATGTGTGTTACTGCTACTATAAATTGCTAGAGCTGAACAAGAACACAACCTCAGATGAAGAAATAAAGAATTTTTCTCAAATCAGATTGTAATTAGCTTCTTTTTGTTAAACACTAGATTGAATATGAGCAATATCTGTTGAGTGGATGGGGTAATGACTTTTGTCTTAACATATTCTAGTGTGTACGTCCTATATTTTTCTAATTCATTCAATTAAGTTTATATAATTGGAGTAGTTAGCTGAGGATATAAGTGTTATCAGAATGTCAGGGGTTGGAACTCCTAATTTCTTAAAGGTTTATCCTCAAAGGTATGTCCATTCGCATCTTAGGAATTAGGTTGGTCGTCTAAGAAAAAATAATATATAAACATAAAATTCTACACCAGTAATAAAGGTTTGGTTAGCCACACAACAGAAAATAATCTTCGTATGACTAAATGCAGCATTACAAAGTTTATTATTTATTGCATGAACAATCTCTATATCTCATTCTTTGACTGCGTTATTCATTTGATGGTGGATTGAATGATCGACTGTTTTGTTGTTTCCTTATGCTCTTTGGCTTGGGGTTCAATGCAGTAAAAAACTCACAGATTATTAGAGCAAAACCAATCCATCTCGACTTACTTTTTCAGGAATTTTTTGAATTATTGTTGTGAGCTTTGGGATCTCTGTTTGTTACCCTACCAATATGGTGATTGTAAAATGGAATAGCGGAACATTATATTTGTTTATCAATGAATGCACCTAATCGATCCGGGTAAAATAGGGCAAATGCACGATGAAATGTAGTTACATTCATTTCATTTTCCTCTTTGCTTATCGATATTCTCAAATTCTTTGTTTGTTTATTAGTAGTATATTTGTTTTAACCTTTGAATTTAGTTTTAAACACAAGTAAGCCAACATCATTTCGTAATCCTTTCTTGTTGTTAGCTTCTCCCTTTACATCACAAGTCCTACCTTGGACTGTTGGACTAGCCTTTTTCAAACTGCCAAGGCTGCCACTATACTTTTTTTTTTTTTTTTTTTTTTTATGGATTTCATGGTGTTTTAAACACTGAAATCATTTTTCGTTAATATTACTAATTTCAACTCAATCTTTATTCTTTTAACTAGAAATCATAACACAGCTGATGTGTAGAATTGTCGATAGCACAACTATCAACGTCTGTCCAAATTTTTACAGTTTGACCTAAACAAACACATGCACATAATTCACATACCAGTAGCTAGGGGTGTACAAAGAAAACCGACAAACTGAACCAACCCGATAATCCGAGTCAAATCGAGAAAAAAAATCCGACTATGGTTCGGTTTGATTTGATTTGGTGTTGGAAAAAAAACCCGACCATAATTGGTTTGGTTTGGTTTTAACTAAAGAAAATCAAACCGAACCAATCCGACAATACATATATAGAAATTTTAGATATATTTAATACATAAATATACTTATTGTGATGTAATTTATAAATATTTCTCAAACTTTTTCATAATTTTATCTTTTAATGTATTATTTCAAGGTTGGACTTAGAACTTTTGAATGTTCCAATAAATTTTATAGCCAATAATATTAGTAACCAAATAATGTTAACAAAAGTCCAAACCACAATCAAATCACTAATGCTAACAAAAGACATTCAATTTAATACTAGGAGTGACAATGTATTGAATATCTATTTTTTGTTTTGCAATGATTTAGATAAAAATGCATACCCTATTTTTATTTTTCTTTAGCGTTTAGTCATGTAACTAATATTCCCTTATTACTCTACTTATTTTAGCATGATTTAGTACTTTTAGATTATGTTTATTTTTATTATGACTTTTTAATTAGCAATATTTATATTACGTGATTTTATTGTCTTTATTGTTGAATATTTTAGGATATTGACATGACACATCTCATATTTATATTATTTTCTTTTGTGTCTTACTAAGATTAAAGAAATATTTGGAACACAAGTTATATGTTTTGTGATACGAAGATTTTACCGGAGAAAAAACCGAAAAAACCCGAATAACCCGAAAACCCGACATTGAAAAACCCGAGTTATTGGTTTAGTTTGGTCTTTAGATTTAATAACCCGACACAATTGGTTTGGTTTGGTAATTGCAAAACCCGAACTAACCCGACCTATGTACACCCCTACCGGTAGCTAATCGAAAGGTCAAGCATTTACTGCAAAAATAGTGGACCATAAGATGCTTGCTATACAGACTTCAGAGTGAGATGTAGATCGGAAAATCGCTCGACAGAGGTCCTAAACCATCGTTAGATGAAAACGTTGCGATAATGACAAGGTAGTAACTTCAGTTACCTCAAAACAACGATGGAAAGATCTAGTAATGGTTGAAATAAGTTAATGGAGTGCAAACAAAAAGAGAATAAAGGATATGATTGATCCAAAATATTGATATAATGATGCAATGAAACAAAACCAACCAGAAGCATACCATATCAGGTGTCATTACAACCATGACATGTTCAAAAGACGTTATACTTGACAAGTCATTGATTCAAAATTCCCCTTGAGGTGTACAAGAGAGAGCCCATCGTCCGGTATCATCAACACCGTTTTTCCAAATGCTATAAGAAGCTCTCGGAAATTGATTAAATTGACCAACTCTCGCTTTTAGGTTATGATCTCCAACCTTCAAGTCTCCGTGCTGTGAAACTTTTGATCGATAGCAGCTTAACATTTGAGTCTATGCCCTTGAGTGATGTTCAAGCAAGTTGTCACTTACTAGTTCCTCCAACTTGAGTTCAGGTTGATCCTACTGGGATCATCTTGATGGCAGCAGCAATCGGCATGCCAAGAAATCCAATTGCAACACTTGTAAACCACTGGTGCCATGTAAGTGGACAAGTGCTTGCAAAGGTACCAAGGAATTCAACAATAATGATTTGGAATAGAACTGTACAGCCGAGGACGCTGACGAAAACATAGTTGTTCAATATACCATTGAAGACATTTATCTTTTCCATATCTCGAGAGCTAATCTCATTGAACACCTGCAAGAAAACGCAAAGGTAACACTTGAGTTTACTAGTGGATTTGAGTAAAGTTCTAATAAATAGCAGAAGTTCCACGCTTCTAGCAAACTGTTTATAAACCTCCGCAATCGATTTAAATGTGGAATTGAGATGACATACTTTTTTCCATGTAGCAGAAACATTAATAACTACTAATACTTAGAAAACTTTCATGATTACTCGCAGTGATCTATCTGTGTCTTGAACTCAATTTACAAATATCCATTAACATCAACAAAATGTGAATCTAATCAAGAATTAGAAAAACATGACAATATAAATTTTTGCTAATAATGCATTAGAAAGTCGTGAAAGATTATATATTGAAAAGGAAAATTGGAAAATTACCTGACAGAATACAAATGAGTTGAAAATGAGAGTGTTAAGAATCAAGTCGGCATCTGAGCCATCAAGATGAAAGAGAGCTTTGCCTGAAGTCTGAAGATACCATATGACTACAAATTGGTAAAGAGATTGTCCCAAAATGTTCCTCCACATGACATTGCTAATGAAGTTCCCCTTCCTTCCTACAGGGGATCGCTTCATCAAGTCACCATTAGGAGGTTCAGTAGCTAGCGCAAGAGCTCCCAGTGTGTCCATTATCATGTTAACCCATAGAAGCTGAACGGCAGTAAGCGGAGCATTCCCTGAAAATGCATAGAAGATACATCTCAAAATCACACCTTTAGGGGAAAATGTGTTAAAAGTAGTAAAAATTACTTCCCGCGTTTCAATCATATTTATGTAGCATTTAAATATGTAAATTGTATTTCAAAAAGATTGAAAATTCCATGTCAAATTCAACCGAAAAGTACTCTGAAAAAGTTAACATAAACTGAAATGGAGGGAGTAATTTTCTTAGGTCAAGATACGCTACCTGTCAAACATGCTGAAGAAAAGTTGACAATCAAGGCAACAACATTTACTGTCAGCTGAAATTGAACGAACTTTTGAATATTCACATAAACTGAGCGCCCCCATTTGGCCACAGTCACAATTGTTGAGAAATTATCATCTAAAATTATGACATCGGCACTCTCTTTAGCTACCTGGAACAGAAAGCCAGACAACATGATGACTACAGGCAGATAAATGAACATTAAATAACCACATAATTTTTCCACTATGTCCTACCACACGAAGCAAGATGATATAACTAATCACTTTCACCTCTAAGCCAAATTGTAGAGGGAACATACTATGTAAGGGCACTTCAAATCTTTGAGCAGGAAAATGGGAGGTTTAACAAGTTGCTGAATGACAATTTGCAGCTTCTATAAATGCTAGACGGATAGCAGCTCTTTAGTATTAGTAGAAGAATCATAGGATTCTAAATCATGGAGTTCTTGGTTTAACGGTACAACTGCCAAATCTAATTACAAAGATTTCCTTATCAAAAATAAAATCTAATTACAAAGTTTAAATAGCTAAAAGGAAGCTGAACTAATACACCTCAAGAGAGAAGTCATTCAGGAAAAGCCCACCAACAGCACTTTTGAGGTTATACATATTCAACATCATTGATTAACAAAATAATAATCATATCTATACTCATTACAGCACTGTATAACAGAATCTATATAATTTACGATCTTTGGCCAGGAATTTAAAGATAAATTGAAATGTCTTAATTGTATCGAGAAAAGCCTTAATAGGAGAGCTAGTGCAATTAAAGCTAAGTTGCTTATGGCATTACAGAAGGAAGATCTAAAAAAAGAGAAGTCCATGAGCTCTTGGCAGATAAAAGAAAGTGGAGCCATGCCAAAACTTCTTATTTTGTGGTAGAGTAAATTCTTTGTGAAGAAACAATAGGTTGGTGAAAAAAAGATCAAGATTTCCGTAGCAATAAAGGGAAAATAAATCCATACGCATGCAGCAGGAAAAAAGAATGTAGATCCATATCAAAACTTCTTATTTTGCGTACAGTAAATTCTTTGTATAGGAACATTAGGTTGGCGAACAGAAAAGGGTCACGACTATCTTGGGCCAAAAGGCACACAACTAATACATCTTTTCTAATAAGAGTGAAGGCGAATCACATTAAGAAACTTCCTCTGAAAATTTTGAAGTTCCATTTTTTTGGGAGAACGGTCCAGGGATAGCAATGTAAGCACAAATAATATCCCATTGTCATCATCTAGTTTGACCTAGCACACAGGTTTAAGTGCAGATTGCAGTTATTATATACGCAAGTCAATATTTTTTGTCAAACATTCTCATATTACCCTCAACATGCTTAATTAATTAGTAATTTTACTAGTAGTTTCTTCTAGAGTGAAGATACTATGGTGAGCTTTTGTGTGAAAACAGCGTAACTTTTAGATAGGAAATAGTTCGCACAATCCATTAACGGAAAGTGCATTTTCAATGGAGCGGAATGTAACAAATTATGCTAGCGCTTTGATAGCAAATAACAAAAAAACACCCTCATTAATCGACAAATATCCTTCCAATAAAAAAGAATGGTTCAGTGTCTGCTTTTACTTCTTTTTTTTTTTAATGACGGTGGTGTCTGGGCCAGCTTATGCATACTTGGACTATTCCATCAAGTACCTGCTATCTCCCACTAGGTACCGGGTAACTCTGCCCACTAAGTCTTAGGCAGATGAGAAGATGTCACCTAGTTTTTTTTGTCTCCGCTGGGATATGAGCATGAGACCTCATAGTTCTCTGTCCTCTTAATTGACCACTAAGCCACACCCTTGGGTGCTCAGAGAAAAGGCGGGCAGTGCTAAGAAGTATTGCTTTCATAATCTCCCTTCTAATGTTCTATTCGATAACATACACTGGGTACCAGTACTTTTGGCACTGGATTATCTGCAGCTGAAATAGCAGGCAATGCTCTCAAGATTGCAATTGCTTGAAAGATCAACAACTTTCAAATCAAACCACACTTGAAAAGATAATTCATACTAGTACAACAGTATTTAAGTATCACCTCAGTCCCAGCAATGCCCATAGCAAGACCTATATCTGCTTCATGAAGGGCAGGAGCATCATTAGTGCCGTCTCCAGTCACTGCAACAACTTCTTGGAAGGTCGTACGTAAATGTTTCACTAGCGCATGTTTATCCATTGGAGAAGAACGTGCCATGACCTAAGGAAGTAGAAGAAGAAGAAGATATTAATCTCTCTCTCTCTCTGTCACCCAATCAGCAGCAGCAAGCAAGCAAATGAGATAAGCTAATCCACTAGGAAAGCTAAGATAATCCAAACAAACGACCTCAGATTAAGATAATCAGCTTGCTTTGCATGAACAACAAAAACTAAGCCTCTATTCGAAACAAGTTGGAATCGGCTGTATGAACCCTCACTAGCATGTTTCTCCATTCAAACTCATCTCAAACCAACATTATATCAAATGATAATAATAAACATTAAAGTAAAAAGTATAAGAAGTTCATCACTTTCTGTGCATGAACAAAACAAACAAATTTCTTTATTTGATAGGTGAAACTTGAAGTGAAACTTATATGCTTTAGATTAAATCACAATTCCATTAGCCAAAATTGCCGCAAACAACAAAGTTTTTGCATCAAAAGAACATCTATAAACTGGTTGTGGTGGTGGTGGGTGGGGGGGGGGGGGGTAGGCAGCAGTGGAGCATTAGAGTAAAAGCAACAAATGCAGCCAAAGGATCGTCTATTGAAAACTATACTCAGTGAGCCATCACATGACCTCTCTGCACAGTAGGGTTAGCATACACTTATCCAGATAAACCAACGGTCCTCCTGCCATAAGTGATGCCAGCACACTCATACTTTTGCTTTACTTTTTTCGAGTACGCAAGTGTATTTCACAAAGAGAGTGGAGAATAGTTGGTATCTAGGGACTAGGAATAACTTGTGTATGTTAAGTAGGCATTTAGCCATAAGTTTTGGAAGTTTTTTTTTTCAAAAAAGTATTTCAAATATGTGTTTGTTTATAGAATTAATCTAGTTTTTGGGAGATTTTGAAAACCAAAACTTCAAATCCCAAATATAGCTTAAGACCTCTTTTTGGGTAAATCATGACCATTTGAGACTTTTTATCTTTAAAAAAAAAAAAGAAAAAAAGGACTTTTTAACATGTCAAAACTCAATCCCAAAGTTCATGTCCAAACACATTTTCAATTTCAAATCAAATTTCACTCATTATCAGCTTTTCAAAAAATATTTGGGAATCTATGTCCAAACGGGTCCTAGGTATACTTCTGGATTAGCTAGTCCTAGAATCAAGATCAACAACTCAAGAATGTAATCCAGGAAACAACATTATGCATACATCCAAGTGAAATAATTATTTCAGAAGCACCTGTAACTTTGGAATAATTTCATGCAGCTCAGCCTCACTCTTCATCCTAAACACTGGACCTTCGATTGCAATACCATCATCAGTCAGAATTCCACATTCTCTAGCAATTGCTTTAGCAGTATTTATGTTGTCTCCAGTGACCATTCTCACGGTGATTCCAGCTGACCTACAAATTGCGACAGACTCCTTGACACCAGGACGAACTGGATCTTTAATGCCTACAATTCCTATGCAGGTATACCCCTCAAAGGGGATAGGATTGTCAGCAGGGTTCTCATCACTGATGTCCTTGTAGGCAAGGCACAAAGTTCGAAGAGCTTCATTAGCAAATAGTTCAATTATATCTTTTAGATTGTTAATTGAAGCTTCATCTAGAGGAACAATCTCACCGCTAGAGCTTAGGACACTGTCACATGCATCCAAAATTATTTCAGATGCTCCTTTACAGTGTGCACGGAGACCTTTTCCAGGAAGTTCTATAACTACACCCATTCTCTTCTTCGTTGAATTGAATGGCTCAACCTTTACAAGTGTTGATGATTGACGCTCTTCCTGGAAATTTCCTCCAAGCAAAAGGCCAAATTCCAAAAGAGCAGCTTCAGTCGGTGTTCCCAGGATTTCAATCTTTCCACCTTCATTCTTAACTATTTCTCCTCCAGTGTTACTGAATATAGACTGGATTAATATTCTCAATGCAGAATTAGGAACTTCAGAGCAGAATTTAGAACCATCCTTAGAGCTCTCAACTTCTGTGATTTTACCACAAATGCATGCTTTTACAACTGTCATATGATTAGTCGTTAGTGTCCCAGTCTTGTCGCTACAGATGGTAGTTGCAGAACCCATCGTCTCACAAGCAGCCAAATGGCGCACAAGTGCCTTATCATTCATCATCTTCTTCATAGCAAATGCCAGACTCAATGTCACGGCTAAAGGAAGCCCCTCAGGAACAGCAACCACAACAATTGTAACTGCAATAGCAAAGTATTCCAGCATTTCTTGGGCATCATCCATAGACCAGCTCCAGTGGGACCCTTTCCCTAGTTTGTGGCTATACAAGCCTTGCACCAAGACAGCAAATGTGATGACAGCAAAAAACAGACCTATTTTACCAATAATAGTTGCCACTCCATTCAATTTAACCTGCAATGGGGTCTCATCGTCTCCTCCTTCACTGAGAGTAGCCATCAATTTACCCCACTGAGTTCTCATCCCAACCGTAGTGATAAGCATTTTAGCAGAACCATCACGAACTTTGGTTCCAGATAGGAGAAAAGGATTTTCAGCAGTCACGTTAATGGGTTCACTCTCTCCTGTTAAACTTGATTCATCTATCAACAAAGAAAATCCAGAAAGGAAGAGTCCATCAGCTGGTACCTGATCACCAATAGCAAGATGAACAACATCACCAGGAAGTAAATCATATATTGATATTTTTTGCCTGTAGCCATTTCTAGTGACCTGAACTGTAATCTTTTTCTTCTCTTTATCTAAATCCTTAAACTGTAAAGATTGTCTATAGTCACTTGTAGCAGTAACAAATACCACCAGCAGGATACTTGCAACAATACCAAGTCCATCATGTGCACCTTTTGGCCATCCTTCAGTCATTATGCCAACAACCAAAGACACAAAAGCACATACAGCAAGTATCATAAGGGTCGTATCTTGAAGTGCTTCCCATACAAAAATCCAGAAGCCCCTTTGTGGGCTCTCAGCAAATTTATTGATTCCATAAATTTCTTTTCTTCGGTTAAGCAAATCAGCGGAAGTACAAATACCATCGGTGATTGATGTTGATAACTTGTTTGCAATACCCTGAACCGCACCATGAACTTTCAGCTTCCTCAAATTGTGGCCCTCGATTATTGATCCCAGCTCATCAGCACATATTTGAAACCCAGCAGATTTCACTTCCTCTGGGACAGTGTAACTTACTCCTGATAATATTCAGTTGATTATCAATTAAAGAGGCAAATTTAAATACTGGAAGCTGGTTTAACTGAAATATGCAATTACATACCTTGGATAAAGCTAAGTGCAGCTTGTGAAACCAGAACAGCAACTCTTAGTTTCTCCTACATCAGTGAAAACACAGATCGCACCCATTTTTCAGATAGAAGAACGGAAAAACCAACTCTCTGAAGTCAAAAAGATACGGTTCAGATTACTTCTTTTCTAAATGAGCAAATTTTACTTGAGCACAACACAGCAGAAAGATATAGCTTGAAATGCCATCCAAGAAATTTAAAGAAACTAGAAAATTGCAGGAAATCAAGAGATAACAGTTCCTCCCCACCCCCGCCCCTTCCCCCCCGACCCCCACCCACCACACACACACAAAAACGAAAAACGTAAGAGT
>NC_031997.1:7747633-7782705 GCF_001879085.1 Nicotiana attenuata | reverse complement strand
CGACCCCCTCCCCCCCCCCTACCCCCCCACCACACACACACACAAAAAAAAAAGAGTGAGTTTAACAAACTTTGTTTAAACTAAACTGCTACTGAAAGAAACAATATGAACCTTAGAAAAGCTCTAAAGCAAGTGGTGAAAACTGTAACAGAACAACCAATGATATAACAAACTTCAGAGCTTACTATAAAGTAAACATGAGTACACCTACAAAAGTTTGAAACTAATAAAAAGAATTCGGAAGAAAGAATGCCAACAAGGAACTTGAATCAAACATTGTTTCAAAGACGCAGTAGAACTTCTACTCTAAACTACTCTTTCTTTTTTTTTTTGGAGAAATCTCCAAGGGCCAGTAGCGCACAGTTCAAAACTCGATGGATAACGGGTCCTCTCCTCTATCCTACTTCACTTAATAAGGCTTTTGTTTGAGGCACACGATTTGCGCTCTCCATTAAAGCTTTTCCTTTTCCTTTCAGGCAAATTTATATCAACCTCAATCCCAAGCTAGTTACATGTCTATATGAATCATCTATACTCGTTCTGCCATTTTGCTTCATTTTTCTTTCTAAGCCAATTCAAAAAAAAAGATTAAAATGTTAACAATCCTTTTGCTGCTTGAATTTGTTGCAGCTATAGATTGCCTGTATTGAAGCAATAACCGAAATATCAGTTTCACAATAGCATTTCCTATGTAGATCCTGAGGGTAAAATTGGAAAACGAAACATGAAAAAAAAGGTCAACTAAAGCATAGAAGATATTTTGTAGTAACAAACCAACAATTGCACAGATATTTGTATAAACCTGATTGGAACGCTGGATAGCGCGAGCTTCGAAGCGCTTGGAGAGGTTCGCAGTGAATCTGAACCTACGCTTCGGATTTTTCACGAGCCAGCACAGCTTCCTCCACCTCTGTAGCGCTTCCTCCGATGAGTTCTTCGCTTTTACTTCTCCAAAATTCTCCTTAATATAATCCTCCATATCGCTTCAACTTCTTACCTACAGCTGCTTTTCAAATCCTAAGCTTAAACTCATTAACAGATCGAGATATTGTTCGTACAGACAAGTGTTTATTTCTGACAGTACTTGAATCGAAATTCGTTACTTAGCTTTTCACTGTTTATATATCCGTTTAGTACCTAATATGGCATTACAACTTTAGAAAAAGAGGTTAATGACAGCGACTACTTTTCTTGACTATAGAATGTACTGTTTAAGTCAAATCTAAGTTTGTTTCTTTAGAAAAAAACAAATGAAGCAGTTGAGAATGTAGAGAGAAGAGATCTGCTACAGCAGCTTTGTGTAACGGAGGAGAGCCGCCGTGCGGTCCGCCGCGGTTCAGCTTATGGAATTGGCGGTTCCGAAATTGGTGGTGGAGTGTAATGGAGGAGTGGAAGTGGAACAGTGAGGAGTCAAATGGTGTGATGGGTTGCTCTTGGAAATTATTAGATGCGTGACACTACACGGTAGAACAAGTACGCAATGTCCTAAAGGCACATATTGAACCTTCCCCTTAGATCCTTAGAATAATTATTTGGGTGATTCAATGGTTATTTTAGACTTACATATGATAATAAGTTTGGATTTAATATTTTGAGCGGCAATACAGTGGTAGTAAGTTTTTATAAAAATGTACTTGGAAAAAATTTCGTTTAATAACGCACTTGGATAGTTGTAGCTTCTTTAAAATTTTGTTATTACTCATAGAATTTTTTGAACAATGAAGTTTGATTGGATTTTTTTCTTAACATATTAACCTCATGTATTAGAGGCGGACTCATTATTTGAAGATGGTGGAATATATAAGCGTACTGCTCAACCAATGCCCAAATCGAAAATTTGATTTTAGGGTCTGTTTGGAAAGCCCTGTGTAATTACTTGGTTGTGTAATTACTGGGATAGTAAATACACAACCTGGTAATTACATAATATTATAATTACAATAATTTGTTTGTTTGTCATGATGTAATTACGCTGTAATTACAAGTGTCATGTTTGGTTATACAAGTATAACTACACAGATAAATAAATATTTTTTCAAATTAAGATATAAACAATTTTCACTGTGTGATACTATTTGTATGTATAATAGATATTAAATATCATATATTCTCATATATTAAAAATGCATATTCTTTTATGAGAAATATATGAAATTATTATAAAGTAAAACATAATAGTACTATAAAATAATTGGTACCTTCTATAATGTTGTAAGTTGAAAGAGAACAATGAAAATTTCAATAACAAATTAAAATTCTTTACCAACTCATGTGAATATAAAAAGAATAGATATGAGCTTATAAAATATATTTTTTCATAGTTAATATTTATGCTAATGATAGTAAACAAAATTAGTAAATATGAATTGTTTTTTTAGCAAATTAATTATGCTAATGATCCATTTTTTCTCTTTCTAATATAATACACTATCACAATCTGAAAGAATATAATAAGGAAAAGTATTTGTATGCATTAGTTGTGAAATAGAAATGGTCTGCCCATATTTAAAATTGAAATTTTTACCTCCTGTAGCAAAGGTTAACACCTTATTTATTTTAAATAAATACCATTTAAAAAAATTATATTCTATAGATACCTTTTAAGTTTTATAGCAAAATATTTAATTTTGGTTACCTCCTAGCCCTAAGTCACTAAATACGCTAATCAGTTACACTATTTTCTTTCTCTCTCTACTTTGATACATCACATTCTCTTCCCCCATCCCATTAAAATTTCCGATCTCCTCCTCCTTCCACCGGATTTGTGCAAAGTATGAAAGATTCAAAAGGTAACCAAACACTTTATTGGTGATATTATGTGCAAAGTATGAAAGACTCCAAACAGTTTGGGTCTATGTCTTCTATGAATTTGCCGCCGATAAAGGTTCATGTTGAGGAGAATCAAAAGAGTGGAAATTTTGAGGAGCAATTTTCACATATGACTCTTGGGGTAGTGAAGCAGAAGCATGAGGAAGGAGGATTTGTGGATTTATATTCGCTGCCTGCGACGGCTGTTTTAGTGCCGGCGACGGTTGTTTCCGGCGTGCAACAGCAACAGCTACAGCCGCTTCCGCAATTGCAACCAAAGCTTGTTATTCCATCTGATTGCCTTCCCCTGATTCAGTTTCAAATCAACTTCATCAATCCAGAGCAATTCCACGTGACATCACGCCACAACTTTATCTTTCGCGATGAAGAAGAACATTTCTTGTAATATATTTCAATGTAATTTCAACGTATTATGCTGTATTTCATTGTATTCATTGTCTTTTTTTTTTCATTGTAATTCAATGTATCTCGCTGTATTCCATGTATTTTATTGTTTCTCTGTCTTTTTTTCATTGTATTTCAATGTATCCCGCTGTATTCAATGTATTTCATCGTATTCACTGTCTCGCTATATGCCATGAATGTATTCATAAGTTTTTTTTAATTAATATAATTTATGTATTCAGATGTATTATATAATTTCTCTGAAGATTGCTATATTTTTGGGGTATTTTTCGGTTGAGAATCTTTTTTATAACTGAAAATACAAAATTTGTTTGTTATAATTGAGTTTGTTAAGTTATATTAGGAGTCTATTATGTTAATTGATTCACTTTCCGTTTTAAAAACATTGTAATCCCCTATTTCACGCCGTGAATACAGTCGAATACAGTTGAATACGATAATCTATCCAGCTGTAATCCCATGTTTCACTCCATGAATACAGTCGAATACACTCGAATACAACAACTGATTAGCTGGACTTCCCTGATTCACGCCTATTTTTGCTACTATATTAATGAAGACAATAGCTTAAATACATCAAATACATCTTATAACCACACAAAAGGTATCTATAATCTGTAATATAGCAAATGGTATTTATAGATGGTTAATTACTACCAAAAGATGGTGTTTTATGAAAATTTTCAAATAATTATTCTTCTACCCATTCACCCTTCTAAAATTGAAAGGCCAAAAATTCTAGCGCACAATACAATAGCTCAAAGGCAACGTGAAGTTAAGGAAATAAAAAAAGTTCAATGGGGAATCAGTCAAGAAAATATGAAATACAAAAGGAAAAAAAAACTTACCTGGAGTGAAATTGCAAAGACATCGCTGGGAAGAAGTCAATTAGAAATGATCTGCCTTTTCTATCTTTTTTGTTTTCCAAATAAATAATAAAATAAAAGAAAAAAAGAAATTAAAAACGTTGCCTTGTAATTACAGCATAAAATTACACCCAATTCTTTACTTCTCCTTGAGAATTGGAGGGTGTAATTACTCCCTCCCAATTGTACACTCAATTCCTCACCAACCAAGTAATTACTTGGTCAAACAAACATACCAAAGTGTATAATTACAGACAATTACACTCAATTTCAATTCTCATGTGGCTTTCTAAACATGCTCTAAAAGATTTCAAGCAAAACATATGACAGTTTTACATATATACATTTATATATTCAGAATTTCTGTCGACGTTCAAAAATTATCTTTGACATAATCAAAACCCTGTTAACATTAAAGAGACACTCGCAGACTGCCATATGTCATCAGTACGACTTCAATAAAGACCAGCACAAGGTCGAAGTGGTCCATGAAGCGATGAAGGCTGCGGTCGAAGAGTCGGTGAAGGTCAAGGTCGAGAAGTCGTCATAGATCAAATTCGAGGTCGAGCATCTTAGACAGAGTTATAACGGCTAGTTTTAAGATAGGACACAAAAGAGAATATTCTAGTGGACATTCTTTGTACCTCTACTATTAGGGTTTTTAGGAATATGTTCCCTATAAATAGAAAGAGACACAATGGTGTGGGACATGAGATATTCACTTGTAAAAAAACACATTGACTTTATATAGAGAATCTGGTCATATTGCAAGCTTACGAAAATAACTTTTTTACTAAGATCCTTGTCTAACTTTTTCACTTGAACCAAGAACAACCTGAGTGTTCAAAGGCTTATCGGCCATACATCATTGCCAGAAAGAATATTCACAGATCCAACCCCTTTCCGGGTGACGCACACGTTCTTATTTACTTAAATATCATTTGTTGCTACTTATTATTATTTAATACTATCTTCTACCTTTTTGGATCATTAACTATTGCTAGTATTGCTCACATTTATTGCCATTCGATCAAATATACATACTATCCGCCATAAAATCGATAATCTGATCTTTTGGATATTAATACTAGCTAAGATACTCTATTTTATTTAAATCTAACTGGTTGAACCAAGATCTAAATTTTTGGATCAAAGAGTTTGGCACCATCTGCGGGGATTTCTTAGCTAATGTTTTAGTTTCCTTTAGATCTACAACTCGCATGAGTTTCTAACCTAACGAACCACAAAGTTTCCCTCTTTCTTTGCACGTACGGATACTTACATGGCAGGTAACCAAGGATATAGGGAAAAAATGACAACTGACTTCCCTAGAAACCTCATGAACGCTATCAACAAGAGCTGTGAAACACTAGGCGATGATGTAACACCCACTGCCTCCCCCAGGCATGAGAGGTCGCCTCCCTCCCATTGTAGCATAACAAAACCAAATGCGAAAGGGGCCTCCACGTCCACAAGAGAAGGGACGCCACCGGCCATGAAAAAGCTCCTCGAAGCGTGGTTGACTGATACACTAGTAAGTGTGCTCAACAAACCTGCTCCATGCACGACCATAAGATCCCACACAGTGCAACGAGCAGACTGGCAGGACGACAAACCAAACCCTCCAACACCAAGTATAACTCATAATGTTACTAACAATGCAAGTGATAGCGTCCTCGCCTTTGTTCTAAAGAGTATGGAAGAAATGAAGAATGAAAATAAAATGCTTAGAGATCAAATGAAAGAACTCCAAGAACGAGTCGACAAGATACTAGACGCCCCTAAGCTACTGCCAAAGAGGGACGCTGGTAGATTCGTAGAGCATCCGTATAGCGAGGAAGTAGCCCTGCATGCCATACCAAATACCTTCAAAATACCATCGTATCTCAAGATATATGACGGAACGACTGACCCCGAAGATCACGTGACTCATTATGTCACCTCCGTGAAGGGCAACGACCTCACCAAGGAACAAGTGTCCTCTATTTTGCTGAAGAAATTTGGCGAAACCCTCACGGGAAGGGCGTTAATATGGTATTCACAACTACCAGCCCGCTCCATAGAAACCTTCGAAGAAATGGCTGATAAGTTCGTAACGACGCATGCCAGGGCCAAGAAAGCCGAAATAAGAGTAAACGAAATCTTCGCCATCAAGCAGTCCTTGGGAGAGGGACTGAGGGACTTTCTCGCCCAATTCAACAAGGTAAGCATGACCCTACCAAACGTGTCCGAAGGAATAGCAGCCGCGACCTTTCATAATGGGTTGAGTAGAGAGGGTTCAAGAGCGACCAGAAAATTACTGAGCCGGTTGATGAAATATCCTCCAACCACTTGGGATGAAATCCACAATGCTTACTATGCCGAAGTTCGGGCAGATGATGACAACCTTAACGGACCAACTCGACGGCTCATCTCGATACAAACCGAGCCCATGAAAGAAAAAAGAGATAACACAAGGAGGGAGCACCCGGTCTCACAACTAAATAGGGAACGACATCATCCATACGTTAGGGGGCCCATCCTGCCTTCTTTTCACTACGATGAAGGCCCATCTAGGCTTAGGACAGGGACTCGCCGGAACGAGAGAGGTATGCTCTCCTTATTATTTGGTCAAAATTTTTGTGTGTGACCTACAGAAATAGTCTATGACCTGGAAAAACTCGGAATGAAGGTGAAGCAGCCGCCAAAGATGAGGTCCGACCCGAGCAACAGAAAGTCCGATGCCCTCTGCGAATTTCACCAAGAGCGTGGACACAAGACAAAAGACTGCATCGCCCTCAGGCAAGAGGTTGTGAACATGTTGCAGCAGTGACACCTCAAAGAGCTGCTGAGCAACAATGGAATAAACAACTTCGCTAGAGGTCGCGAACGCGAAGGCTCGCCGAAGCTGCCGTCACCAGCTCGCACCATCAACATGATCATCCACGGCAGCGATGATGCCTCCATCAACGATGCTAAATTCACTTACACTCATAAGCTCAAAAGATCTATCACCCACGAATGGTATGACGAACTCGAAGAAAGTATCATCTTCAATGAGTTAGATGCCGATGTTTTGACTTTCCCTCACAATGATGCTCTCGTCATTACTTTAAAAAATTTTGATACTGATGTCAAATTTATCATGGTAGTTGATGGGAGTGGAGCGTGCATTATCCATCCCTGAGTCCTCACCCAGATGAGACTCGAGGACAAGATAGTGTCACAATGTATCACACTAACTAATTTTAATAATGCATTTAAACGAACATCATGTGAAATTACACTCCCCGTTTTGGCTGGCGGCATAACTCTTGAGACAACGTATGGACCAAGCCGCCGCATACAATGCCATAGTAAGACGACTATGGATACATCCCAAGAGAGTCGTCCCCTCCAGCTTATACCAAGTAATCAAATCCCCAACACCTTGGGGGATATTCAGCATACGGGGAGATTATCGCACGTCTCGGGAATGCTACCGTATCGCCTTAGACGGCATGACAATTCAACAAAAGAAAGACAGGGAAAAAGAGGCATAGCAATCAACAGGGTCGAGGTCGATGCAAGAAGAGACAAGGGACGTCATCATGGATTCTGAAATGGTTGAAGCCGCGGAATCAACTATAGAGGACCTCGACCCCATTCAATTAGACCCCAGCGACTCCAACAAAAAGCCTACATCGGCTGCAAACTCCGAGAACCAGGTAAATTTAATCAATTTTTAATAACTAATGCGGATCTGTTTGCCTTCAGCCATGCATATATGTCGGGCATCCCCAAGGAGATCGCCACACACAAATTAAACATCGATCCCCAGTAACCCAGGGCAGACAAAAATTCAACCCCGCAATCAACGATGCCATCCACAAGGAGGTAGAGAAGCTGTTAGAAAATGGATCCATCAGGGATAGTGGATCGCCAACGTAGTGATGGTCAAAAGAAAAAATAGGAAATGGAGGATGTGTGTAGACTTCACGGACTTGAACAAGGCATGCCCGAAGGATTCATTCCCATTACCACATATCGACCAACTCATCGACGTGACAGCCAGGCACGAGCTGCTGAGTTTTTTGGATGCATACTCGGACTATAACCAGATACTTATGACAGAAGAGGACCAGGAGAAAACTACGTTCATCACCCATCGAGGAACATATTATTATAGGGTCATGCCATTCGGGCTGAAGAATGAAAGACCTACCTATCAAAGATTGGTCACAAAAATGTTCAAAGATCAGCTTGGAAAGACCATGGAGGTATATATCGACGACATGCTGGTCAAATCCGTAAAGGCGGAGGACCATATCGACCATTTGAAGGAAGCTTTCAGCATACTGAGACGGTACAAAATGAAAATAAACCTAGAGAAATGCGCGTTTGGCAGTGGCCTCGGGGAAGGTTTTGCATTTCTTAGTGTCACAACGGGGGATAGAAGTCAACCTAGACCAAATCAAAGCTATCAAAGGGATACCGGAGCAACTGACTACTAAGAAGCAACTCCAAAGGTTGACTGGTCGAATCTCCGCCCTATCAAGATTTATCTCGTGGCCATCTGATAGATGCCAAAGATTTTTTGGCGTACTCAAAAAGGATAACGACCTCGAGTGGATGCCCAAGTGCATTCAAGCTCTGCAAGATCTAAAGGCGTATCTGTCATCACCACATCTGTTCTCAAAGCCCGAACCCGGGGAACATCTCCTCGTCTACCTGGTCGTCTCCGAAGTATCAGTAAGTGCAGTACTAATCCAAGAAAGTAAAGGTACACAATCTCTCATTTATTACATTAGCAAAACACTCGTCGCTATTGAAACGAGGTATCCACACCTCGAGAAACTGGCCTTGGCACTAGTCATAGCTTCACGAAAGCTTAGACCATATTTCCAATGCCACCCAATCTCGATCGTTACCACCTTTCCTCTGAGAGGCATTTTACATAAACTCGAATTATCGGGGAGGCTGGGCAAGTGGGCCATCGAGCTAAGCAAGCACGATATCACATATCAATCGCGAACAGCAACAAAGTCGCAAGCTCATCGATTTAGTCACAGACTTCAGCGTAAAGATAATGCCTGAGGTCGAGAAGGAAGTCGTCCAAGCTTCTCTTCAAACACAAGACCTCTGGATCCTACATACCGACGGCGCATCCAACGCTTCCGGATCTGGATTGGGACTCGTACTCGAGGTCCCTACCAGCAAAGTAATTCGCCAGTCTATAAGATGCCCAGATATGACTAACAACGAGGCCGAGTATGAGAGCGTAATTGCAGGATTGAGTCAAGCACTCAAGTATGGGGCAAATCGGTTAAACCTCCATTGTGATTCCCAACTCGTAGTCAACCAAGTCATAGGGACTTTCCAAATCAAAGAACAAAGGTTGCAAAAATATCAGACCTTGATTTGCAAGCTGCTGCCCAAGTTCGACGAATGCCAGCTCGATCAGATCCCGCGTGCTTAGACTGTTGAAGCAGATGGCCTCGCCAAATTGGACACAGCTACCAAAAGCATCACGACAGGGGATAAACGTGTAGTCCACCTCCTCAACTCTTCACTACAGCAAATCGAGGTAAGGTATGTAAGTTTAACTTGGGATTGGCATAATTGTAATATCGCCTACTTGCAGGACGACACACTCCCAAACGACAAAAAGGAAGCCAAAAAACTAAGAATACAGGCAGCCAAATTCAACTTCCTTCACAACGACCTATACAAGAGGACATATGGCGGCCCTCTGGCAAAATGTTGAGGCCCAAACCAAACCCAGCACGTCCTTGAAGAAGTATGGCCATTGTGTCATTCATTTCGGCGATCGAGCGCTAGTTAGATGTCTCATACGGGCAGAATACTACTAGCCCACTATGAAAAAAGATGCCTGAGAATTAGTGAAGAAATGCGAACAATATTAAAAATACGCCCCAGTATTCACCAAGCAGTCAAGAATCTCCACTCATTTACCTCTCTATGGCCATTCATCAAGTGGGTAATGGACATCGTGGGCCCCCTCCCAGCAGGGTGACGTAATGTATAATTTTTTTTAGTTTTAACTGACTATTTCTCTAAATGGGTGGAAGTAAGAGCGTTCTCCCAAATATGCGAACAATAGGTAATCACCTTCATATGGAAAAACATCATCTGTTGGTTCGGCCTACCCACAGAGATCAGTTGCGACAACGGACCCCAGTATACAGGAAAGGAAACCGCTGAATTTTATCGAGAAATGGCATATAGAACCACCCAAAGACTAGCACAGGACAGATGCTCTATTCTCTGGTCTATGGAATTGAAGTAGTTATACCGGTCGAAGTCAGAGAACCCAGCCTAAGGTATTCCCACGAAAGCAGCACTAACAAGTAGAAGGCAAGAGCTCGACGAGATCGACGAACAAAGAGATATGGCATACATAAGAATGGTCGCCTAAAAGCAGTGATCACGTCCAAGTGCACACCTCAAAAGAGATATGACACGGTCGCATGCAATAATAAGGAGTCGGGGTCGAATTCGTAGGGAGCTAAGATGGGAGCTAGGAGTATATATTCAGTATGAGTAAGTGAAGTATCTAGATTGCACTTCCACAATGAGGTTTTTGTTTCTATTTCTAATGTTAAGCTAAGGATTACAAAATAAAGACAAAATACTAGAGATAATTATTTTTAAGGTTTTTCCAAATATATAAAATGCCTAGGTTTGTGACCATGACCTAGGTGTTTGCCGAATGGGATAAAGACTTTAATGCTCGTTTTGGAGATTGGGGTGAATTATAACTCATAACTCTATGTTACCGACTCAATCCCTCTCGGTCAGAGAGTGGTTTTGCCCAATTTGGCTTTCTCAAGACCAAATGGGTATCAACCAAAATAGTTGATAAGAGCTCAAGTCGCCTAGACTAGGTCCCTCTTTCTCAAGTAGAGACTAAGTCAAATAGGCATGAATTAATGTTTGCAACCATCAATTCTACAATTGAAGCATGAACTAAGCTAAATATTAAATACTCAATCACAAACAAGCATAAAATTATTCACCCATAAGGTTTACACACTAGGATTGGGTTACAACCCTAGTAAAAATCTAGCTACTCATAGTGGGTATTGAAGAGAACAAAGAAGAATAGCTAATAAAACTCATATTGGTAGATTAAAATAAAGAAATCTAATGTTAAAACACCAAAATAATCTAAAACTTCCTAAAATAGCAAAGAGAAACGACTACAGCACTTTCAGAAGTTCAAACTTTATCTAATTTCGTGAAACTTGTCTATTTATACAAGGCTAAAAATATCGGACAAAAATGCCCTTCAGGAGGTTCTGCGGCCGCACATTTCTGAACTGCGGTCGCGAGGCAATCTTCTGCGGTCCGCACAATTAGGATTGCGGCTGCAAGGCATTCTTCTGCGGCCGCACAATTCTTGTGCCGTCCACAATTCACAGAGGCTCTTAGACTTTGTCTTTTTGCATACTCTCTAATCTTCGGCTCTTAGCCCAACTTTTCAGCGGCACAATTCATGTGAGGTCTGCACTTTGCACAAATGTATGCTAAATATTTCCTCTTGGTTTGCGGCCGTAGATGGAATTCTGCGGTCTGCAATTTCTTCTGCGGCCGCTGAATCCCTTCTGTGGACCGCACTTTTTAAGCTTCTGTGCCTTTTATTTCCTTGTGCCTCAGATTACTCCTTTTTGAGTCGGATTTCATCTCAGAAGATCAACTTCTATCATTCCTGCAATTTTGCACAATTTCATCAGTTTCGGGAATACAATTCAATGCTTTTAGGCTAAAACAAAAGCTAAAAGGCGCTAAATTAGTAGTCAAAATCCCCACTCATTAACTCCCCCAAACTTAAGTATTTACTTGTCCTCAAGCGAATAAATTAGTTCCCACCTCCAGTAGTTAAGGGTCATTAGCTAGCCAGGGGTCATTCATACAATTGGGACCAACAATTACCCACGGCACTCATGCATTATTGACAAGGCGACAAGTTAAACATCTATGCAAATATAGTTCTAATGTGACATTCGAGCATCAAGAGATGACTTTACTCATCAAGGATTCTCGCTCTATCTTATAGGTCATGGTGGACTCCAAACTCTTCCTCCTCTACTTTGCATTTGCCAAGCTTACTTAAGAAATTAGCACTTAATTCAAAGATTTATGAAAGGTTTATTCATATCTCTCAAGATAATGTCACAAGTACGGCTTCAAGTACTATAGGCTTGCCACTAATGTAAGCTCACACGACTCAAAATCAAGTATGACTTCTTTCGGGATGTAATGAAGGCTTTTGGATTCGGGGTGGTTACACCTTCCTTAAGCACTCCATCTTTCATTTCTTGGCTCACACTTTGCCAATTCCTTGAGGCACTTTCTTTTCCTTGGGGGACTAGAGAGACTTCACAACACTCTTTCTTGATCATTACATTCATTTTTTTCTCCATGTTTGGGAACATTACCTCTCTTTGAATCCCTTTAACTCTTCCACTCATTCACTTTTGTTGCACTTTTTTTCGTTCTTTTCTTTCTTTGACTTTCTTTCTCATCATTTGTTTTCTCTTTTATGTGCCTTGATACCTTTTTCAATTTTTCTCATCTCTCCCCCAAACTTACGTTTTTAGCCATTTGTATCACATGAGTGTTAAGGAAAGCTTGGGTGCCAAGAGAGGGTCAAGATAGAACGAGTAAAGGCTTGTAACATGATTTTCAAATGAGAAAGTCTAAAGGCTCAAAAGACTAGGCATGACATCATTGGTAGGCAATAGGAAACTCAAACGGGCCAAGGAAAGCCTTAATCCCTTCTCAAGCCAAGCAATACTTAGGATTTCGCCTTAAAAAAATTTGGGGAAAGTTCTAGACCCTTTCGCACGGGTATTTGGACTAGCAACAAAGCATCTCACCCTCACACAACTAGATTAATAAAGAGGATAGAGTCGAGGGCCCACAAAGACCGCATTCAAGATTGAAGATCACTATGGTCCAATTAGACCACCCGATGGTACCAAAGTCAACACAAGAGTCACAAAGTCACTAATTAGAGCTATTTCCTTTTAAAACCTTGTCTCTAACAATAAGCATGTAGTTAAATGTGTTGGTACCAAATGAAGCATGTTTGACTCTTCAAGTTATTACAGGCCAAATGTCTCAGAATATCAAATAAAGATCAATAAAGTAACTCCACCCCCCCCCCCCCCCGAATAAAAATAAGCATTATCCCCAATGCTTAACAAAATAAAACTAAAAGAGGGGAAAGAGTGAAAAAAACTCCCTATGGCTCCTTGGACATCTCTGTGTCCCCAGCAATGTCACCGCCCTCAGGCTCATCCAACTGGATCTCATCATCCTCAACTCCGGGAGTGGCCGGGTTGGTGAACATCTGACGCACTGCCTCAGTAGTGTCGGTAGCCAAGTTTGGCTCCTCAGACTGGCCAGCTGGTACCAACGGTGCTGATCGTGTTGTAGGACCTGGGTCAATCAGCAAATCAAAGGGAAGATCTCCAACTGTTGCAATCTTGATCACCTATCTCCGGAGCTTGTCCACTGACTTCTTGGTGGCCTGGGACTTTCTCATTTTCTTTACTTCTTTTCCCAGCTCTTCGATCATTGACCCATGTTGTACCAAAGTAGCCATAATAGTAGTCTGGTTCTCCAGGAGCTTATTCAATATCTTTTCAACTGTCGGGGGAACCTGAGGTGCCTGAATAGAAGACTGTGTTGCAACAGTACTGGATAAGTTAGACAACTTTGTAGTGGCTGTCTGCATCCAGTTGTTTAGGCTCACCAATGTCTGGGAGACTCGCAGCGCAGAAAGTGGGCCAGTAGGCATGGGTACCAGCCTCAAGGCCAAGGTGGAACCTGTGACAGGGACTTCTGTAGGAACTGAAGATGATGAGGGAGGCATAGTTGTGACACTAGAGGAAGGCTCGACCAAAGTGAATGGAATATCAGATGCCTCCGCAACTACCACAGGTGGCTCATCGGACTGGCCTGTTGTGGTAGACGACTGGCTTTTTCTCTTTGGGTTGTTTGTATCCATAAGTGAGTACCATGAGAAAGGCTTCTTCGGCCACACCTTTGTATCATAATCCCTCGGCTCTACATGTGCATCCGTAAGATACTCTATAATGGTGTTGGGATACGGGAAGAAAGAGTCATCCTGCCAGGCGATTACTGAAATGTTGGCCGACAACACGGCACCCACATAGATAGGTTACCCGGCCATGATAGAAGCAACTATAACTTCCTGAGGAATCGGAAGATAGGTCTCATTCTGGCTCGGGTCTAGTCTGCTGCAGACAAAGGTTTGCCACCCCTTTGCCTTAAGACTCAGAGTGCCCCTGTGGATAGGTACCCCTGCTATGATCCTTGGTGGTGGTGGTCCTGGTGCAGCTAGAATGTCCGCTAACCAAGGGCGAGCTACATCCCCAAGTGCACACTTCTCTAAGTACTCTATGGGTTCGACATAATCAAATCCCAAGTACGTGTTCAATGTGTGCTGATCAAATCGCACTTTGAGGTTTCTCACTTTTGTCACCTTTGTCCCCTTTTTGATATGCGCCACATTGGCATAGAATTCCCGGACAAGGTATTCCTTAGCATCCACCACGTTCTAGGTAAACCACATCCACCCTTTGCGTTCTCTAAACTATCGCAACACTGCTTGCTTATACTTATCCAAATTTTTTAAATGAAACTGTCTCTCAAGAGTGAGCGACCTCACTGGACACTAAGTGTGGAAGCTGGTGAAGGCAGCCACACTGACAAAATGGTCCTAACCTCTTTCTTCTTCGACTTTTCAAGGCCAGCAGCTGTAGCATCTCCCCCCTATGCGATCATCGGGGAGGTCCTGAACTGATGTATCTGGTGCCTCACGGAAAGGTGTAGTGAATGGCTCAGAAGCCTGACTAGCACCTTTCGAACCCTCAGAAGTGCTACGAGATGAGGACGACTCGTCCCTGAGTTGATATCTCCCTGACGGCTTTGACTGGACAGTCGGTTGCTCTTGAATAAAGGCTGAGTTGCCCTCTGATGCTTCCCTAGACAGGACATAAGAGCTCGACTCAAAGAAATCTACAGCTCTCCCTCTGCCGGCTATAGCTTTCTTTTGTAATTATCTTTTGTATGCAGAGGGGTAAAACACTTTTGCCTCGAACCCTGGAAGGTTCACCTCTCCCTTTAGAAGTGTCATCTCTACCTCTAGATTGAACCATTTTCTATACGAAGCAAAGACAATTGTTAGTTGCAGTTCAAGTTTAGACATACAACGAGATATGCAAGGACACACCAAGAAACACAGTGAGGAACACAGTTGAAACATGCTTGCAAGATAAAGATCTGCGATCCACACATTTTTCCTTATGACCGTAGATTGGGGCTTGCGGACCGCATAACTCTCTCTTGCGGCCGCAGATGTGAAGTGCGGTCCGCACATTTTTCCTTGCGGACGCAACTCAGAAATCAAAAATATGCCAACTCTCTGATGACAAAGAATTGGGTAGTTCTGCGGCCGCTATGGGATTTCTGCGGCCTGCACAGTTTTCTTGCGGCCACAGAACCATTCTTTAATAAGGTTGCCCTAGACTCACTTCTGCGGACCACACAATTTTCTTGCAGCCGCAGAATTCAAACACTACGAACAATCGAGTATGACTAACTAGGTTTTGCAATTTTTTTGTGCTACTTTTGACATTGCAACAACATAGAAGGACGCAAAGACGTTTGCCCAGTCCCCAATAAGCAAGTATTAGATAACCCACTACAGATTACCCCCACATGGTTGTACAATTAAGTTCTTTGACAAATGGCCTAGAACTAATTAAAAAGCTATAAGTTAAACTAAAAATGTAAAAAATCTAACAAGGAATTGAAGCATACCAGATATGAATGAGTGCAAGGAATGAGTGATCAACAATTGTTAGGTGTGTGGGCAGATGATTCACCAAGAGATTTCAATTTAGTGTTGTGTTTGTGCTCGGAGAGGGAAAAATGTAACAGTAGCCCTAGCCCTCTTATTTATACTCATCGATTTTCTAAGGCAAGAAGGAGCGAGTGCGGCCGCAGAATTTTAGTTGCGACCGCACTCTGTTACCTTGTGTGCTTAAACTATCATTTTGTCTGCGGTCCGCAGAATTTTATGTGCGACCCCAGATCCCTTGTTGCGGATCGAAGATTTTCTGCTACGATCGCAGATCGACCATTTTTCTGACAGACCAACTTCAGAGAATTGGCATTTTCCACCTTCCATTTGTGCGGTCTGTAAGGTAATTGTGCGGTCGCAGATCACTTTTGCTGCAACAACCGTAAATGTGTTGTCCGCACAATGCAATTGCGGTCTATAATTCTTTCAACACTTAACCATATTTCTATCCACAATTCCTGTAAGGCACACTCATCCCTGCATGCAATACACTTCAAATCAAGTTAGCACAAAAATAACACCTAACTACAAAAGAAAATAAGAAAAGAAAAAGAAGCATGGGTTGCCTCCCAAGAAGCGCCTGATTTAACGTCGCGGCACGATGCAGAATACCATCAATTGAAATAAATGACCACCACGATGTGGCCATGTCCAACTTTTCCCAAACAGTGCTTCACCCGATGACCATTGACTCAGAATACCTCAGTGTTTTTGTTCTTCGAGTCCAATGCACCAAAATGTGTTACACCCACAACTTCAAAAGGGCCATTCCAAGACTTTAACTTCCCGGAAACATCCTCACCGTGAGTTAAACAACAACACAAGATCGCCCTCCTAGAACTCTTTTTCCAGATGTATTTGTCATGAAGACATCTTTTCTTTGTATAAGGATGAACTTGCATAAGCATGGTACCGGAACTCATCAAATTCATTGAAATGTGTAACCCTAATGTTAGCGGCTACATCCCAATCAAGATTCAACTTCTTTAGATCCCACATGGCTCTATGCTCAAGTTCCACCGGAAGATGACAAGTTTTTCCGAACACCAACCGGTATGGAGACATTTCGATAGGTGTTTTATAAGTTGTCCAATAAGCCCATAATGCATCATCAAGCTTCTTGGACAAATCCGTCTAGTTAGCATTCACTGTTTTGGACAAGATAATCTTTATCTCCCGGATGGAGACTTCCACTTGACCGCTAGCTTGTGGATGATAGGGAGTCGTGACTTTATGAGTAACACCATACTTGCTAAGTAAGGTGTCAAAACCTGTTGGAAAAATATGACCCCCATCGCTTATAATAGCCCGCAGTGTACCAAACCTTGTGAAAATATTCTTTTTCAAGAACGCCACCACACTTCTCGCCTCATTGTTGGGTAGAGCAACGGCCTTAACCCATTTGGACACATAATCAACTACGACCAAGATGTAGGTGCTTCCACAAGAACTCGCAACCCATGAAGTCAATACCCCACACATCAAAAATATCAATCTCCAAAATGGTGGTGAGGGGCATTTCATTTTTCCTTTGAGATTTCACCGTCCCTTTGATATTCATCACATTTTTCACTAAATCACTTGCATCCTTGTAAAGAGTGGGCCAATAGAAACCACAACTAAGCACTTTGATTGTCGTTCTCGCTCCGCCATGATGACCATCGTACGACGAAGAATGACAAGCCTCAAGGATTTCACCTTGCTCTTCTTTCGGTACATATATTCTAATCACCCACATCTATACAAATCCGGAAAAGGTATGGTTCATCCCAATAATAACCTTGACAATCCCGTTTGAGCTTCTTCCTTTGGTTAGAAGAGAACTCATTCGGGATGATATCACACACAAGGAAATTTGCTAGATCCGTGAACCATGACACCTCTTTCATTAAAATAGCCAAGAGTTGCTCATCGAGGAAGAAGTTATTGATTTCGAGGCCATCATGCGGCCTCCCCTCCTCCTCCAAACGAGACAAGTGGTCCGCCACTTGATTTTCGATCCCTTTTTTTTAATCTTGGATGTCAATATCAAACTCTTGCAACAAAAGCACCCATCTCATCAACCGAGCTTTGGAATCTTTCTTTCTCATAAGATACCGAAGTGCCGCATGATCCGTATGGACAATGACCATTGCACTCATCAAGTACGAGCGGAACTTCTCAATTGGAAACACAATGACAAGGAGCTCTTTCTCCATAACAATATAGTTGACTTGGGGCACTATTCATGGTCTTACTAGCATAGTAATTCAGACGAAAAATCTTGTTGATATGTTGCCTAAAAATAGCCCCCATCGCTACGTCACTTGCATCGCACATAAGTTCAAAAGGATACTCCAAAATTGGAGCGGTGATAATGGGAGTAGTTGTCAGCTTGAACTTTAACAATTCAAAAGCTCTCATGAAATCATCGTTAAAGTTAAACTTAGCATCATTCTCGAGAAGCTTGCACAACGGGTTCACCACCTTAGAGAAATCTTTGATGAAGCGCCGGTAAAACCCCACGTGACCTAAGAAACTCCGCACGCCCTTTACCGAAGTTGGAGGTGGAAGTTTAGAAATCTCCTCAATCTTTGCCTTGTAAACTTCAATTCCATTCTTTAAGATCTTGTGGCCAATGACAATGCCTTCCTCGACCATGAAATGACATTTCTCCCGATTGAGCACCAAATTTGTTTCTTCACATCTTGCCAACACTTAAACCAAATTTGCAAGACAATCATCAAAAGAATCTCCAACCACCGAGAAGTCATCCATGAAAACTTCTAGGTAATCCTCAACCATGCCCGTGAAAATAGCCATCACACCTTTGGAAAGTCGTTGGTGCATTGGATAAAACAAATGGCATCCGCTTGAAAGAAAAAGTACCATAGGGACATGTAAAGGTTGTTTTCTCTTGATCCTCCGAAGCAATAAGAATTTAGTTGTAGCCCGAATACCCATCAAGAAAATAATAGAAATCACGACCGTCCAATCTATCGAGCATTTGATCTAGGAAGAAAAGTGGAAAATGATCCTTCCTTGTGATTTTGTTGAGCTTACGATAGTCCATACACACTCTCCAACCGGTGACTGTTCTTGTAGGAATCAACTCATTCTTGTCATTGGTAACCACTGTCATGCCACCCTTCTTCGGGACACATTGAACTGGAGAAGTCCACGAACTATCGGAGATGGGGTAGACAACCCCCGCATCCAACCACTTAATAATATCCTTTTTGACAACCTCTTGAATAGCCTTATTGAATCTCCTTTGATGTTCAATAGATGGTCTGGCACCTTCCTCCAAGTTGATCTTATGCAATCAAAATACGAGGCTTATCCCCCGAATATCCGCCAATGTCCACCCAATAGCCTTCTTCCGCTTTTGTAGCATCGCCAATGTAGAATCTACCTGCACATTAGTCAACAAGAGGAATGAATAACTGGTAAAGTAGAAGAATGGACAAGAAATTCATACCGAAGATGGAGGCAATGGCTTCAGCTCTAAGGTAGGAGGCTCTTCAATTGAAGGCTTTGTAGGAGGAGTTGTCCTATTTTCAAGATCCAAGGACAATTCGGGGTTCATAGTTGTACGACCCCATTCCTTGCAAAGAGTTCACACATTCCATGAAGCCATCCATATCATCATCATCAAAGTTGAGCAAGAAGGCCTCCAACATATCACTAACATTTCACCGCACTTGTTTCATCGACAATAACATCGGTCACCAATTCTACAAAAGAGCACACCTCATTGCCATTGGGTTGCCGCATGGACTTAAACACATAGAAAACTACTTTTTCATCACCAACCCGGAAAGTAAGTTCTCCAGCTTCAACCTCACAAAGAGCCTTCCCCGTATCAAGGAAAGGTCTCCCAAGAATAATCAGCACCTCATAATCTACTTCACAATCGAGAATGACAAAATCCGCTGGAAGAATGAATTTATCAACATGAACCAAAACATCCTCAATCACGCCCAAAGGTCTCTTCATAGTACGATCGGCCATTTGCAATCTCATAGAGGTTGGCCTTGGTTTTCCAATTCCCAAAGTCTTGAAAACCGAATAGGGCATGAAATTGACACTTGCCCCATGATCACAAAGAGCTTTAGCAAACTCGACACTTCCAATTGTACAAGGAATCGTGAAAGCACTGGAATCCTCCAACTTGGGAGTCATTAAATGAAAAATTGCACTCATTTGATGAGTGACTTTGGTAGTTTCAATATTCATAGACCGCTTCTTTGTCACAAGATCCTTCATGAACTTTGTATAACCAGTCATTTGTTTCAAGGCTTCAACTAATGGCACATTGATTGAGAGACTCTTCATCATTTGAATAAACTTCTTGAATTGCTTTTCACCATTTTGCCTTGCAAGTCTTTGAGGGTATGGAGGTGGAGGTTTAGGCAACGGTGCCTTATCCCTTTGCACTACCGGTTCCATTATGTCAATAATGTGATCCCTAGAGGGGTTCACCTCCTCTTGAGTTTCTTTCACACTCTCATCAATATCAATCCGAACCTCATCATTAGATTGCTCTACATTGTTCGATATCTCTTCTTCTTGTACCACTTGCTCCTCATCCACAAGTTGCCTTTGACTTGAGATAGGTGCATTCCCACCTCTTCCACTTTTTGTAGTAACGACCATGGCATGCCCCGCATTGTTACCACCCTTTGGGTTTACCACCGTGTCACTTGGTAGTGCCCCCTTAGGACGAGTATTTAGAGCTTGAGCGATTTGCCCCATTTGAACTTCTAAGTGCGAATTGATGTGTTGTGTGAGGCAAGTTGGACATCTGAATCGGCATTCTTTTCCCTCATTTGCTTTAACATATTCTCAATACGCCCCATTCAAGAACCTGGACCATGGGAGGGATAAGGAGGCAGGTTGCTCGGTTGTTGATACATCGGGGGCCTTTTATAACCCGACCCTCGGTTGCCTTGATTATTGTTTCATCCGCCTTGATTGTTACCCCCCCCCCCCAATCCCTTGATTATTGCCACTCTAATTTTCTTGATTGTTGTTTTTATGCCAATTTCCTTGATTGTTTCCACCACTACAATTTCCTTGATTGTTAGAGCTCCAATTACCTTGATTGTTTTGAGGTCACCATTATTGTTTGTTCGGGCCTTGGAAGTTGTTTCTATGCCCTTGAAAGCTGATCACATATTACACTTCCTCGCCTTGTTCATTATAAGAGTCATCGTGATCAAACCCACTATCCTCTTGCACATAATTTTCTACTCTATTTTGCACTTGTGGACCCTTTGTTCTTCTCTTATTTACCATCATGTTCACCCCTTCCATGGCATTGGGTTTCTTAGGATTTTGCACATGATGAAGTTGCGCCTTTGCTAGTTGATTCATGGTAGTAGTCAATTCGGCAATGGCTTGCCCATGGTCATGCAACACTTTATGAAGGTGAATCATGTTTGGATCACCTTGTGGAACATTAGCCCAGGATTATCATGCCAATGATGTTTCTGCCATTTCATACGAAATATCACAAGCCTCCACATAAGGCGTAGTCATAAAATTTCCACCAGCAAGTTGTATCACTATATATTGGTTGGTTGTGTTAATCCCATGATAGAAAGTTTGTCGAATCATATTCTCCGTCATATCGTTGTTGGGACATTCTTTGACCATTGTTCTATACTGCTCCCATATCTCGTGTAGTGGTTCATTCGGCTCTTGCTTGAATGCTAAAATCTTGTCTCGAAGTGTAGCCATATGCCCGGGAGAGAAGAACTTAGAAATAAATTTCTCTGCCAACTCATACCAAGTACGAATGGGATGGTTCCGTAATCGTTTCAACCAATCTAAAGCTTTCCCCCGTAGAGAGAAGGGAATAACCTTAGCTTCAATGCATCCTCGGAGATATTTGTTTGTTTGCTCCCCTAACAAGTGTCCACAAACCCCTTCAAATGTTTATATGTATTTTGACTTGGAGCACCGGCGAAGAACCCTCGTTGCTCTAGCAAAGTGAGCATCACATTGATAATTTGAAAGTTTCTCACCCTAATACGGGGATGGACTATTGCACTTGCATGCCCTACATTGGGTAACACCCAGTGTGGAGCCGCCCGTAGTGAGGTGGGGGTGGAACTGGAATTGGAACTGGAACTGGAACATTATCATGAGGCGACGACCTCTTCTATTAGCTTGAGGTTCGAGAGGAACCTTTTCAACTTGGTCATCATCAACGTCCACATCCCTCAAGGGAATGTTTCTGAGTTCATTGTTCGCCACCATAATTGTACCAACAATTGATTCACACAAATTAGTAAAACGGAAGGAAAATAAGATAATCCACACATGAAACCCAAATATATAGCTAACACGGTTTTTAACTCCCGTCAACAGCGCCAAAAAATGATCACGTCCAAATGCGCACCTCAAAAGTGATATGACATGGTCGTATGCAATAACAAAACCCAACTAAGAGTCGGGGTCGAATCCGCAGGGAGCTAGGAGTATATATACGTAATGAGTAAGTGAAGTATCTAGATTTCACTTCCACAATGAGGTTTTTGTTTCTATTTTTAATGTTAAACTAAGGATTGCAAAATAAAGACAGAAGACTTGAGATAATTGTTTTTGAGGTTTTTCCAAATATATAAAAAGCCTAGGGTTGTGACCATGACCTAGGTGTTTGCCTAATGGGATAAAGACTTTAATGCTCGTTTTGGAGATTGGGGTGTATTATAACTCACAACTCTATGTTACCGACTCAATACCTCTCGGTCAGAGAGTGGTTTTGCCCAATTTGGCTTTCTCAAGACCAAATGGGTATCAACCAAAACAGTTGATAAGAGCTCAAGTCGGATTGTTACTATCTCTAGGTTGAACCTTTTTATTTAGGTTAATCAATCTCTCAACTGACCCAATTCCTAGTTATCTAATCCTAGACTAGGTCCCTCTTTCTCAAGTAGAGACTAAGTCAAATAGGCATGAATCAATGTTTGCAACCATCAATTTTGCAATTGAAGCATGAGCTAAGCTAAATAATAAGCACTCAATCATAAACAAGCATAAAATTAATCACCCATAAGGTTTACACATTACGGTTGGGTCACAACCCTAGTAAAATTCTAGCTACTCATAATGGGTATTGAAGAGAACAAAGAAAAATAGCTAATAAAACTCATATTGGAAGATTAAAATAATGAAATCTAATGTTAAAATACCAAAATAAGCTAAAACTTCTTAAAATAGCAAAGAGAAACGGCTACAACACTTTCATATGTTCAAACTTTACCTAATTTCTTGAAACTCGTCTATTTATACAAGGCCGAAAATCTCGGACAAAAATGCCCCTCGGGAGTTCTGGTGCTGCACAATTCCATGTGCAGTCCGCAGATTTTTCATCTTGGCAGGAAGTGGAGTTCTACGGCCGCACATTTTTTAACTGCAGCCGCGAGGCAGTCTTCTGCGTCCCGCACAATTAGGATTGCGGCCGCAAGGCATTCTTCTGTGGCCGCACAATTCTTGTGCAGTTCGCAATTCACAGAGGCTGCTGGACTTGATCTTTTTGCATACTCTCTGATCTTCGACTCTTAGCCCAGCTTTGCGGCATGCGCAAATGTTTGCCAAATATTTCATCTTGGTTTGTGGCCGTAGGTGGAATTTTGCGGTCCGCAATTTCTTCTGCGGACAACACTTTTTAAGCTTCTATGCCTTTTATTTCCTTGTGCTTCAGATTACTCCTTTTTTAGTCGGATTTTATCTCCGGAGATCAACTTCCATCATTCATGCAATTTTGCACAATTTCATCAGTTTCGGGAATACAATTCAATGCTTTTAGGCTAAAACAAAAGCTAAAAGGCGCTAATAAGCAGTCAAAATCCCGACTCATCAAGCATCAAGCGGAATGTTACTACAACAAGAAGGCAAAGTTACGACCGCTCAAAGTTGTGGACTACATACTCAAAGCCAAAACTCAAGCAAGTAGAGATCCACGAGAAGGTAAACTGGGAACAAACTGGGACGACCCGCACACAATTACAACCAAAGCAAACAAGGACTCGTTCCACCTAGAGACAATGGAAAGAAAACAATTACCAAACAATTGGAACGTCAACCACCTCAAATACTTCAACTTCTAAAAGGAAGAAGCTCCCCAAAGTCGTACTCTTTTTCCCTTGCTTGAGTTTTGTCCTATTAGGGTTTTCTCAATGAGGGTTTTAACGAGGCGACGAAGACACTTCGAGTCGAAGTATGCGAAGGAGGGACTATTTTCTATTTCATTTCCCGACTCCTCAATACTCTCCAAGTCGAACAATGAAGGAACAGATAGACCGGAACTGGGACTGGAACGCCAACCAACGTCCAAAGTTTGTAACATTCTCCAATCATGTAATCTGAGCAACAACATCAAAGTAATAGAAACTTATGTTTATCAAAACAAAAAGGTTAAAGTAATAGAAAATTATGTTTATCAAAACAAAAAAGGTTAAGTTCGACACAGCTCGAACAACACCTATCTGCCGTCGGACGCAACTTAGTAAAAGGTTAAGTTCAACCCAGCTCGAATAACGCCTATCGGCCCTCGGCCGCGCCTTAATAAAAGATTAAGTTCGACCCAGATCGAACAATACCTATCGACCCTCAGCCGCACCTTAATAAAAGGTTAAGTTCGACCCAGCTTGAACAATATCTATCAGCCCTCGGTCGCACCTTAATAGAAGGTCAAGTTAGACCAGCTCGAACAACACCTATCGGCCCACGGCCGTACCTTAATAAAAGGTCAAGTTCGACCTAGCCCGAACAACACCTATCGGCCCTTGGCCGCACCTTTTTAAAAGGTCAAGTTCGACCCAGGTCGAACAACACCAATCGATCCTCGGCCGCACTATTAACAAAAGGTTAAAATTCGACCAAGTTCAAATAACACTTATCAGCCCTCGGCCACAATTTAACATAAGGTTAAAATTCGACCAAGTTCGAATAACACTCATCTGCCCTCAGCCACGTTTCGATGGAAGGTTAAATTTAACCAAATGAGAAGCGAAATCCGACCAAGTTCAAACTTAACCGATCGATCCTCAGACATACTCAATCTATACCGACAAAGGGACGATTCAGCCTATGGATATTCAACCCAAAGACTACGACCATTTAGAGGATGACAGAAAAAATACAAAGGAGCAAAACACGCAAGTACAGAAACAAATCTTGGCAAATAAGAAAGGCAGAAATGGAAGCAAAAATCAACTTTGATATTTATAGAAAAGGTTTTTTTACAAAGGCTCTTGGAGATGCCAACAAAAGTAAACAAAATGATAAAAACAAACTACTACTGGTCATCGCCATCACGATCCACAGCATCCTTACCGGTCCGACCCTCAACAACGTTGCTTCCCTGGCCGTCAACGCCATTACCACCCTGATCTTCAGCGCCCTCTCTATCCTCGCATGGAGGGTAATAGAATCATACCAGGACTCATCCTCAAGATGATCTATAGCCTCCTCCATGTTCTCATCTTCTTCGCTAGGGCGAGGTGTAGCCAGGTCAAAGCCATAAGTAGTCCGAGCTTGCGAGCCTTGACCCGAGCATCCTCAAGGGCCACCCAGAAGCAGATCCAATCGCACAACTCATAAAGCATATCTAGTCGGGCCTCGACATGAATTCATTCTTCATACAGCTCACAGGGGACATTGGGAAATCCAGAGTAGATAAAGAAGGCCGTACAAGAAATTGGGCCTTCTCGTCCTCCAGAGAAGCAACTCGATCGTAAAGATCGGAGGTCTCTTTTTCTAACTCCCCAATCCTTTCATCAAGCCATTCCTCTTTAGCCCTCGCCGTCGACAGGTCATTTTCCCGCTCAGAACGAAGGTTTCAGTTCGCCAACTCAAGGAACTCCACCATCCTTCGAGCCTCCGACTGAGCAGCCTACGACTTATCGAGGTCCTCATGCTTCTTGATGACCTCGCCACTGTGAGCCTCTGCCTTAAACTAGCACTCATCAAGTTCACCTCGCAGTTGGACCACTTGAGCTTGGAGGTCGCTGCATTGGGCCTCTATGCCTCTACTAAGCTCGAGCTCCTCCTCTTTGCTCCTAGACGTCCCTTCAAGGATGCTACATTTCTCCACATCCTACATCATCTCCTCGTCCCTCTTCTTTAAGTCCTCCCTCAGAACCCGCACATCGCCGCCTTTACGCAGCCGATACCGGAGCTCCCGGTACTTCTATAGCATGTGGTATACTTGTCTTTCATCTTCACGTAAATTTCTTTACGTCTCCTCACCCATTCAGCACTCTCAATCTCTAGAATAACTGTCTACAAAATAAAGAAAAGGTGTTAGAACGTACAAAGAAACTAAGGCATAAGACGATAGTCGTACTTTCGCTGAGAGCGAGACCAACAATGTTATTTGATAGACTACTGTCATTTATCGTCTCGAGGGTCGTACCCTCAATCTTAGAACAATCGAGGCAGTGACAACTCCCTCGGTATTTACAAGTAGATTACGATCCATTGGGATCGTAATAGTCCTGGAGCCTGATGGTAGGCTAGGAACACATGTTTTAGCCGCATT
Organism: Nicotiana attenuata; assembly: GCF_001879085.1. Taxonomy (NCBI): domain Eukaryota; kingdom Viridiplantae; phylum Streptophyta; class Magnoliopsida; order Solanales; family Solanaceae; genus Nicotiana; species Nicotiana attenuata. The sequence continues at coordinate 7,756,193 of NC_031997.1, read as the reverse complement.
TTGCACTCTAATTACTGCACTTTTGAGCGTGTTTGAGGTTAAATGTTAGTGTATTTCACTTATTATGTAATTTATTCCTTGCATGAAGTGATTCTGAGTTAAAAAGATAATTTGGAACTAAATCGAACAATGTAGAGCTTTGAAGTCTGAGTAAGAGCCCAATGAATTAAACCGGGATCGCGTTCGGTGGTCGGGAGCCAAGTTTGGATGTCAAAACGTGAAGAAAACAAAATAATATGTAAAAGTTGTACTGCAACGCCCTATGAGGTGGCTCACGGGGCGGGGCGGCTGTGCTTTTGTGCTGTTATCCGTCAGAAGCTGCTCTCTGAACTTTCCTACTAGCGCCCCGCATGGGGCAGCGCGCTTGTGTGATTTTCTCGGAGTACTTTCCTGTTTCATCTTGGAAAAGGTAGCTTCCCCCGGGCCCACTTCTACATGGTATAAATACACCAAAATACGTTTTTAGAGGACTTTTGACTTTGGAAGTATTGGGAGAGCATTGGAGGCTACAAGATAGAGAATTTCATCATCTTCCCATCAATTCAATATGCGAGTTTGGATTGTAACGTTAGATTGATGCTTTCTCACTCTTTAATTATATTTGTGATGACTTTCTCCATCATTATGGAGTAGTTTACATTAGGGTTTGACATGATTTGGTGACTTGCTTGTTGTTTATGGATTTGACTACTGCTTAATTTCTTGAATTTACGGGAGGAGTTTTAATATGGTTGGGATTTTATTCTTTATAGTGTTTAATCGAAAGAGAAACATCTTATTGAATATTATTGTGGCGTATGCCATAGTTTATTTTGGTGATTCTTCGAAGTAATCGAGAGAGCTTTTTGAGTTACCGTTAAATTAAAATTGAGAAATATTTGCGAGAAGTTTCTCTTAGATCATTCCTACCAATAGATTCTTGCAAGTTTCACCGCAATTCACATTAGTTTAATTGAAAGATTTATATTTAATCAAGAGATGAGTCTGAATCGGAAGTATAACCTAATCACTTATTGAATTCTGAGAATCGCTAGAACCTAACGAGTGAAATATAACAACGTCATATCTAAAATAACACTCTTGCACTTATCACGTCAAATCCCGTGTTCCTCACATTGATAAGAAACCGACTTTGTTAATCTCTGGTTTGTTGCAGTCAATCACCTATTGCTTTACTTTAGTAGTTAATCGTAGTTTATAATCATTACAAATTTAGTTTTGATAATCCTGAATAGCATTAAGCTAGAAATTACTTGAGCATTTTTTAAATCCAATCCCTGTGGAGACGATATTTAAACTATACTATTTTTGGCTAGCGAGCATTAATTTCGTATTTTGTTTTACGCTCATCACATTTTGGCGCCGTTGCCAGGGACTGGCAATCAATAGTGTTCAAATTAGTTTTTGGTGCTAATTCGGGAATTTTTTTATTCTTCACGGATTTCCTCTTCCGTGTGCAGGAAACAAATTGACGTCTCTAGTGTATGTCTCGATCTTCTTCAAAGGAATTGATTCCATACAATTCAAAGGTGGAAAAGAGTCTGCGATAGTTGAGGAAAGAGAAAGAACTCAATGAAAAGTTCTTGGGGCAACCTTCAACCCTAGAACACATGGCTAATAACGGTACAACAGAGTAGATTTAGCTGCAAGAGAGGCAGCACAACATTGAGAAGAAGTTGCACGGATAGCAGCTGAGGCAGCACATTGAGCTGCTGATGAGACCGTAGAAGATGATGAGGGTCGAATATTCAATCTAAATCGACCCTTGGTTGAAGACCAGATCGAGAATGTGGTACCCAAGCCTAGTAGAGCATTGGGTGATTACACCAAACCAGTCTACACTCAGGGATTGTCCAGTGTCAGACCTCCACCAGTAGCCGCAAATAATTTTGAGTTAAAGCAAGGCTTGCTTCAAACTATCCAGAACAATTGTGTCTTCATATGGAAGGTGAATTAAGATCCTAACACTCGCTTGATGGATTTTAAGGAAATCACGAACACCTTCCAGTACAATGGAGTGCCAAAAGATGCAATATACTTAAGGGCATTCCCTTTTTCAGTGAAGGATGACGTGAAGCAATGGCTTCGTAGCTTACCAACGGGGTCGATCAGGACATGGGAAGATATGACTAAAAAGTTTCTTGACAAATAGTTCTCAGCTGCAAAAATAGTGAAATTCAGAAGGGTAATTCACAACTTCTGCTAGACGGACAATGAAACAGTTTTCGAGGCTTGGAAAGATTCAACGAGATAGTGAGGAAGTTTCACCATAATGAGATTGAATTACGGATGCAACTCCAGGACTTTTGGGATAGACTAAAACCTCCCTCACGACGAACTCTGAACACGACAGTTGGAGGTCCTTTAATGAAGAAGACTCCTGGGAGATTGTGGCAATTCTTGATGATCTCTGTGAAGATGCTAACCAGTGACCTGCTGAGAGTAATGATAGAAGAAAATCAGCTGGGGTGCACTAGGTGGACGATAACACATCAGTGCAATCCCAGCTAGACACCATGGCCAGAGAGATAATAAAGTTGACATTGGACAAGGTACAAAGTAAGCCACAAGCAGCATGTGACTTTTGTGGAATGGGACACCCTACACATGAGTGTCAAGCTTCAGTTGAAGTAGTAAATGTTGAACAAAGCTTTGACATAAGCCACTACCAGAGTGGTAATAATTTTAACTCTATGGGACATAGGCATCCAGGCTTTTCAAGGAGTTCACCAAGTGGTAGCCTGAACTCATGGCAGCAGAATAATCCAAGACCCCAGGTACAAGGAGCTTCAGGATTTCATAATCAGCAGAGGAAGCAATACCAACCACCACATTCTAATCAGTCTAGCATGAAAAGTCTAATTAAGGCCTTCATTATTAAGACGAATGAGAGATTTGAAACTCATGGCGCAGCTATTTAAAACTTAGAGAGGCAAGTGGAGCACATTGCTAGTCTGTTATCCGAAAGGTCTCCAGGAACCCTTCCTGCAGATACTGAAAGGGATCCGAAGAGAACTATAAATGAAGTTTCTTTGAGGAATGGCAAAGTATTGCAAGATCCATTGGTAGTTTAGAAGAATGAGTTGATAGGAAATCAAGTTCATAATGAAGTGAGGGAAGAGAAAGAGGATGATGTGAAAGAGAAGAACAAATCTGAAGTTCCAACAAGGAAGAAGAAAGACAAACAAAGGATCAATGAGGAGACTTAGGAGAGAAAATACATGCCTGCTCTACCCTTCCCCCATAAGCAAAGAAGAGAAAAGCTGGACAAACAATTCGGGCGCTTTCTAGAAGTGCTCAAGCAGGTGCATGTGAATATACCTTTCATAGAGGTGCTTTCACATATGCCAGCTTATGCTAAATTTTTGAAGGAGTTATTGTCCAAGAAGCGAAAAGTGGAAGAGACATCGATGGTCAATCTCACAGAGCATTGTAGTGCCATTTTGCAAAATAAGTTCCCTCAAAAGTGTGGAGATCCTGGGAGTTTTACTATACATTGTAGGGCTGCTTATCGGGCAAATTGGGCGGTTATTTACTCTTAACGGTTTGGCTTATCGGTTATCAGCTTTTAAATGTATTAATCCGCTAGCCATCCGATAAGATATCGGACGGATTGGTATCGATTTAGCTCTTATCGAGCGGTTATTGGGCGGTTTATCGGCCTAATTCAATTAAAATAAAATAAAATTTAGTATCTGTGTGTTTAAAAAGGTGATCGATGTACTAAGAGGGACGAAGCAGAAGAGACACCGTGATGGGTAAATCATCTGTCTAGAATCTTATTTATGTTTATGCACATTGGCCTTAGTCCATGTGAAAGATTTCCAATTGGCCGTTGATAAAACAAATGTTCGTCATGCTTAGAATTCTAGGATGCCTTAAAACCCAGGCAAAGTTGATGAAGCAGTGATGTAACTGATGTTGTTATCTTGTTTCAGACAGCAAATTCTGTTTTTTGTCACAGTTAGATGACTCCTTTTATTTGGCTTTCTTTTATTCTAGTTCACTTTGATAGAGTACTGGAGGAAGAAGGGTTTTTGATTATTTAATATATATATGGATAAAAATAAATNATATATATATATATATATATATATATATATATATATATATATATATATATATATATATATATATATATATATGGATAAAAATAATTTTTATATGTATATATATATTCTTTAACGGGTTTAACGGATTATCCGTTTAGGAAAATTAAGATAATCCGCCCCCAAACCGATAAGCCGTTAATAAAAAAATTCAATCTGTTCCGTCCGTTTAAACTGTTAACCCGATACCAATAAGCCATTAAGCTTCGGTTTCGGTTCGGTTTTGAACACCCCTAGTACATTGCTCTTTAAGAAGTACTAAGTTTAAAAAAACTTTGTGTGATTCAGGTGCTTCCATTAATCTTATGCCTTTGTCTATTTTCAGAAAATTGGAGGGAGAGATTAGAGAAATCAGGTCGATACATGTTTCCTTGCAGCTGGTGGATCAGACCACAATCATACCTGAAGGAATAGTGGAAGATGTACTGGTTCGGGTAGGCAAATTTGTGTTCTCTGTGGACTTCATTGTGGTGAACATGGAGGAGAATAGGGAGGTCCCTCTGATTTTAGGAAGACCCTTCTTGGCTACGGGTAGAGCAATTTTTGGATATTCAGGAAAGGCAGCTCATGCTCAGAGTGGGGGAAGAAAGGTTGATTTTCAAGATGGAAGGAGAAAGGGGGGGCCTAATGGAGAAAACTGGAGAGAGTCAAATGAATAAATAAGGGGTGTACCCAAAAAAGGTTGAAAGAAGCTCTCACATGGATGTGTGCATTGGGTCGCGCTGGCAGGGAGATCCTGACTTCGATCCAGACTTCGACTAGTAATCAGGGAAGTTTTCCTTTACCTCTTACTTTTATTTGTATTTGTGTGTCATGGGGATATGCCACAATATAAAGTGTGGGGTGAGGGATGTAAATATGTATGGTGTGTTATTTTCATTTCTTTTGATTGAAAATAAAAATAAAAATTTGACTTTTCCCGATGATGGATTTCCTCGGATGTCTTCTTGAGGGATTAAAGTCGAAGAATTTTTTTAGCCTTTTATTTTGTTTTGTTTGCTTAGGTAGTGTAACAATTCCCACTTGGTTTTTTGTTTGTGCCGCGGTTCTTTTCCAAGGGTTTTATTTTAACCGGGTGTAGTTAGTTTTTTCTTTTTTTAGGAATAGGGTAGTCTTGTGCTATGTCTTCAATGGAGATGACTTTTCTTGACGTTGTTGTGCCTTGGGAGTAGTGAGTGCCTTAGTTGTGAATGACTATTTGTTTGAACATGTACCTCTCTTGAGCACTTAAAATTATTGAGCTTGTTACGAGCTGAATGGAGTATGGTAGGTTTTTGGGTGGAGCTAAGAATAATGGAGAAAGGTGCACTAGTTGAAAATTTGTGAGAGCCACATGTAAGGAAAAAAAAAAGACAAAGAAAAATCATCAGAACTTTGAAAATAAAAGAGTTTGTGTATGTAGTAGAAAGAAAAGAATTTGATTCCTTGCTAATGATAGTTCTCATCAGGTTTGTGCTTATAGATATTGGGAGCTTGATGCTATTGTAATATGAAGGTTAGGGTTTGGTTCAACACAAGTGTGGGGTTTAAATTGTTAATGTATATGTATTAAAATACTTAGGGAGGTGTAGTCATTATTATCCAAATTGTATCTTACCCGTTCCCCAGCCAGCATTACAACCAAATTAAGTCTATTGTATCCTAGACCAATGAACTCAATTAGTAGAGTATACGCTACGGGCAAGCCTATGGTACGTCTTCTGTATCACATGCATTTTATTTCTGAGAGTGGGTTAATTCTTTCTATCTTGAGTTCCTGTTTGCTCTTGAATTTTATTGTGTGTGGAACTACTCTCTATTATTTGTGTGAGGGTACATGATTTGCAAGGAAAGGTAAGGTCTTTGGCCTCTGTGTTAGAGTGGAGTAAGCAAGTTTTATGAAAAACGTGATGCTTTGGAGTCGAGTCTTAAGGCTAGGATGTTATGATAAGGTGCTTAGTCTGCTTTAAATATTCTTGGCATGATGAGTTAGAAGTTGTTTGATTAAAAGTCGTCTCTATGTGAAGTGTGGTTTGATTGCTCGGGAACGAGCATATTTAAGTGTGAGTGTTGATGGTAGGATAGGAACACGTGTTTTAGCCGCATTTTGCACTCTAATTACTGCACTTTGAGTGTGTTGAGCTTAAATAATAAGTGTATCGCATTTATTATATGTTTTATGTCTTGCACGAAGTGTTCCGAGTTAAAAAGATAAATTTGGAACTAACTCGAACAATGTGGCTTTGATGTCTGAGTAAAAGCCCAAGGATTAAACCGGCGAATCGCGTTTGGAGTTGGGAGCCAATTCTGGATGTCAAAACGTGAGAAAACAAAATACTCTGTAAAAATTGTACTACCGTGCACTATTTTCAAAGGCATTATTAGGGCGAGTCCCGGGCGCGGGGGCGCACTGAAAACGCACCAGGCGATAGAAAAAGGCGAAGTTCTTTCGGGCGTACGCCACTTATAACACTGGGGCGCACCCTAGGCGAAATGCACGCTTTCTTACGCCTTATGGAACTTAGCCAAATTAGGAATAATTTATACAATTCCCAATATTTTTTTCAACCCTTCCACTTTTACCCGCACAGACTTACCAGAAACAAATAGAAAAAAACCCTACGGTATTGACTTCTCTGTTTCACATTAAGTCCACAACTCCAAAGGTATAACTTAATGTTTTATTACTTTTTTGATTTTTTTGTTTCTTTCTGCTTTATGCCCATCTACACTTCCTTTCCAAATAGTTTAAGTAGAGATTATCCATCCTTAATCTGATTTTCTTGTTTCTATTGTAATTGTATAATCGGTATTTCATAGATTCATATGTGGTTCTTCCAATTGTATGGTCTCTAGCCTCCTACAGTAAAAACTTTTTATGGTTGAGATTGAATATTCTTTTTGGATTTTAATCCAACAATACTTTATTTGCAAAGTAAAGGCAGTGGTAGAGTGGTCTTTGTATCTGCAAGTTGGCATTTATTTTTGTAATGTTGCACATGAGGTATTCAGATTATAGCATGATAATTTAAGTTGGTCCTTATATTGTTTGGTTATTAGGCATCACTTACAACCTTATTTGTCAGGATGTAAGTTAGTATTTATATTTTTGTTTGTTAGTTCACGTATAAAACAATTATAATAATTTTCCTATGCTTTTTTATTGTATGTGCATACTTTAATGTGTATTTCACATATAAAAATATTTTAAAGATTATTTTATAAATTATCAAATTATAAAATTGAAGATCCACGGGACTTATGCCCCGTGTCTCGGGGGCTTTCGCCTGCGCCCCGTACTGGTGGAAATGCCTCGCCTCACGGCACACGCCTTTAAAACACTGCTGCCGTGTTGCATGAGGCAGCGCAACAGTGCTTGTGTGTGTTCTCTCAAACTGGCTCTTTAATTTCCCACTAGGATCCCCGCGGGGCGGTGTGAGTGGTTAGATGAGTGGTCTGGCTGTGAAGGAGTTGTCGCGGCGCGTAGGCAGCCATTGCTGAGCGATTTATAGAAAGTGACCGCAGAAAAAACTGTAGAGTAACTTGACTTGGAACTTAAGAGGCGGAGTGCGTACAAGACACGAGAATTAGCATCAGTCTTCCCATCAATTCAATACGAATTGGATGTTCTTAATGTAGTGTCGTGCATCTTTAATTGATATTTGTTATGACGTTCCTCCATCGATATGAGTAGTGTACCTTAGAATAGTATATTAGTACTTGTGTGTGTTATAGATTACTACTGCTTAATTGGTTGTGATTGGAGAGTTTAATATAGTTGTGATTTTATTTTTTATAGTGTTTAATCGGAAGAGGAATATCTTATTGAATATTATTGCAGCGTATACCTTAGTTTATTTTTGGTGATTCTTCAAGTAATCGAGAAAAGCTTTTTGAGTTTACCGTTTAAGTTTAAGATTAAGAAATATTCGCGAGAAGTTCTCTCTAAATCATTCCTACCAATAGATTCTTTGCAAATTTCACCGCATCTCACATTAGTTTATTTGAAAGATTTAGATTTAACGAGAGAGGAGTCCGAATCGGAAGTATAAGCTAATCACCTATTGAATTTGTGAGAATCGATAGAACCTCGAGAGTGAAATAAACAACATTCATATCTAGAGTAACACTCTTGCCACCTATTCAGTCATAACCCTTGTTCCTCACATTGATATGAAACTCGACTTTGGTCTAAATCTCAGTTTGGTTGCAGTTAATCGTCAATCGCTTTACTTTATGTAGTTGATCGTACTTTTATACAATTACAAATTCGATTTTGATCATCTTGAATAACGTTAAGCTAGAAATTACTTGAGCATTGTTTAAATCTAGTCCCTATGGATACGATAATTAAACTATACTATCCTTTGGCTAGCGAGCATTAATTTCGTGTTTTGTTTTGCGCACGTTCAGAGCCTTCTTCCAACCACTCACTCGTAGTGAGTAAGTCCTTCCCTATCTCTCCTCTTTCA